>NW_007743647.1:0-231 GCF_000696425.1 Galeopterus variegatus | reverse complement strand
AAGGCTCTCTGAGTAATCAGTTGAATGATAAAAATGTGATAGAATGCAAAAATCTTGGGAACAGTGTATGAAACAATAAGAAAAAGGCCCAAGACAAAAAACTTGACATGTTTATGGTACAGACAAAAGGCCAGTGTGACCACAGATAAGTGAAAAGGGTAAGAATGGAGAGAGATGAGATTAGAGGAGTCAGCCTAATAGTCTGGGGTTTCTTTTGGCTGCAGTGAGGAT
>NW_007743646.1:18241-18455 GCF_000696425.1 Galeopterus variegatus | reverse complement strand
TTATTATCAAGGATGTAGTTTAAATAAAGGAGAAAAGAATGGTAATGAGGTGAATATTCATAGCTCATCATGTCCTCATGCTAGATAAAGATATTGTAGCTAACACACAAGTCACAGAAAGCTCACTCAGTGCGGTTTCCTACTGGGGAACTAGGAGACAAGGATGTGTGTGTGTGCACAGCGTGCTCCAAGGCAGCATCATTTTCTGTGCTTG
>NW_007743646.1:15751-18040 GCF_000696425.1 Galeopterus variegatus | reverse complement strand
GGAGACAAGGATGTGTGTGTGTGCACAGCGTGCTCCAAGGCAGCATCATTTTCTGTGCTTGCTTATTAATCTTTATGTATCACATAAATGTGTGACTGTTAAGATGCTTCTATTCCTTGAGAGAACACAGAAAAAAAACCCCATGAGACAGTTTAAAAGAGAAAAGGGTAAGAGATCAAAGTCTGAGGTAAAAATACAGCAAAGCAACCTAAAAAGTAAAGGATATAGATATACATATGTGTGTATATATATATATATATATATATATACACATACACACACACCTTGAACAAAAGGGAAACAACAAAGGGTTTTCATTTCTTTTACTGAGTAAAAACATAAATGCATTTATCATAAAGCTAAAATGTGAATATAATTTTGGTAACCATTTCCTTCCCAGGAATAAGTGAATTTATCTTACTTATTTTTTCTTTCTGAGAACAAACTTTGATGCTAGTCTGCTAGAGGTTGGAGGGATTTGGAGGCTGATCTAGGAAAAAGTTATGACCAAATAGGAAGTCATACTACACAAGCTTTATTGGGAGGCTCTTGGAGGGGGCTGCATGAGAGGGGAAGTCCTCACAGCAAGACACCACCCAGAGTCTTATGACAAAGTGACCACCATCCAGAAGGGGAGGAGGGCAACAGAACTCCTGGGAGAGAGAGGGATTCAAAAGNGACCACCATCCAGAAGGGGAGGAGGGCAACAGAACTCCTGGGAGAGAGAGGGATTCAAAAGGAGCTTGCATAGGTGATGTCTTTCAGCAGCACAGTCGGGGGCAGCTTGGAAGTCTTTCAACAAGACTATTTTATCAATAGTCAGGAGATGTGATTTGAGGTTTCAGAGGATATGTAAAGCCAGCAGTCTCTAAATGTAGAAAAATCATATTTGGACCATTTTTAAAATAATTGAATGTATAAAATTTTAGATTGGCATTGACAGCTTTTGAGCTAACAGCTCTCAGCCTCCAGTGAAGAAATAAGCCAGGGTCCAATACACAGAGGCCATCTTTGGCTAATCTATGGAACATAGTCCCACAATCTGATTGACCTATCACTGCTGCCACAGTCACTGTGGGTGTGGCCCACCATATGCCCCATATGAGATTGCCAGCTTGGACTCTGCCTAGAACCTGGAAACCATACACATGCAGGTGTTGAGGAACAAAGGTGTTGAGGAACAAAGAGCTGAGCTATAGGGTCAAGGTCCTTTGTCCTCCTCAAGCCCATTCTTCCTGGCTTTGGCCACCAATAACTGATACAAAGTCATAATGTGGATGAGAAAGTGTTTGGATAAAATGAATATACATATGTGAACAGCCTAGGAATTCAGTGCCTCTGTCATCCTTCTCTTAAATGGGATAGATCACCCCTAAAAGGAAATAGTATTCCATTCTAGTTCAATAGAACTAAATGTTTGGATGAAATATGGGTGCCATTTGTATTCAAAGCAATCTTCTAGGAAGTAAAGACTAGTAAAAGTGCCACTGCTGTCAACAGTCTCACAAGCTTATATGGGGAATAAGACCCATATACAATAGCCAACCTAAAATAGATAGAATCAGGTATGTGAAATAAGAGTGAGGTGCACAGTGCTACTGGACTCAAAGAGGCTAAAGAATAAGCAGAAAAGAGGATATTGAATTTTACAACCACAAAGAAATGATAAATGTTTACATGATAGATATGCTAACAATTCTGATTAGATCATCATACAATATATACATGTATTGAAACAACAAGCTGTACCCCCATGAAACAAGAGGGTAAAGAAAAGCACACCAGAAGAGGAGGCATCTGAACAGGACATCTTTGCAAGACAAGTACGATGTTTGAAGGTGAATATAGTTGAAGATAAGAGATTCCTGGTGGAGTAGCTGCTTCAGCAAAGGTACAAAGGTATGAAGGTGACCTCAGAGAACAAAAGGTAATATAATCTGGTTGAATTTTAGGGAATGTTTAGGAGAATAGTGCAATAGTTCTGGAAAGCCAGCATTAACCAGGTGGTAAGCTGTGTTTTCATTTTTCTGCTGCAAGAAAGGAACTGCTAAGAATTGCTTCCTAGAGTTCAAATATGATTTTGTTCTAATTCAACTTAGTAAATTCAACCTATTATTAAATGTGCATATATATGTGCATTAACAACAAGAGTCTAAGCAATGCTAATTTCTCTATAGATAATATGTGATACTGTTTCTGTTTTCCAATACCGTAAAGTAGTGTCTTAACTTAATTACATGCTTTGTACATATTATGTAATTTAAGAACATGGTGAATACTGTTTTTAGA
>NW_007743646.1:12946-14257 GCF_000696425.1 Galeopterus variegatus | reverse complement strand
TACACAAGTATCTATTATACCTACTGAACTTGGCACGTGCTGTGATGACACTCCCCCCTACTGTCCCTTTTTCCCCTCATAAGAGCTTAACAGAGCACAGAGGAAGAGTGCCTCATCCAGTTTGGTGGGCAGGGTCATAAAACCCATCCAACTAAGGGTAATGCAAGCAGACTCTTCAAAGATGAATAGAAGTTGTACAAGAAAAAGATGACAGTAAATAGAAAACAAGTTGATATTAGGCATTCATCCCCAAAACAATAATTTTGGTATATGATATAAGGTTGATGAAATCTTATTCTACAATATCTGTGATCCTGAATGCTGGTAATGGTGACCCTCAAATNTTACTGTAGGTTTGAATGAGAAATACTTATTTAAGCATAATCCATTCATTTGCCATGCAACAGATATCTCTGGAGGATTCACAATATGCTTGGTTACACATGATGGGGACCCAAAGGTATACCAGACAAAGAACTGCCTCAAGGACTTCAGAGTTATGACATGATGTAAACATGGAATCACTTCATCACTCATTCATTTTTTTCACTCAGCAAATATATTTTGAGCATATACTCTATATCAGGTACTGTTCTAGTTTCTGGGCCACCAGATAGTGATATAGGCTATAAACAAGATTAAAGCACTGGAAGAGAAAGAGACTGTTTTACCTAATCTCATGGGAGCCAGCTTTGAGATGGAGAAGGCTGTAGAGCTTACAGTGACAAATAACTATTTAATAATAATGAAACAGGCACCCAAAGTGATCAAACAGCTTGTTCTAGCTCTTAGAGTGATTACTGACTAAAAGAACTTAAAAAGAACTTAAAAGAATTTAAAAGAACTTGTGCCTTTCAAATCTTAGTCAGTGCGTGCTAAATACTCATAGTATAATGGCAGGAAGGAAAGGATACAAAGGAAAGTGGGAGTTATGGAAAGTCCAAGGCAGATTCAGGAAGACTCTGTTTTGGATGGTGCATAGATTCCTATGTGAGATTAGCGGGATACTGATGAGGATACAGGTTAGGAAGAGAGTGTGGATCTATGGAATGCTATGGTTTGTCTTCAATTTCTGAGACAACCACAGTCTGCATATATATTCAACTCTCACTACAAAATGAAAACAAATGAAAATCTCCATATTCTTCCCATTCATTATTTAACTCACTCAGCCTTTATGGAACACCTGCTATGTGACAGGCATTTTGATAAGACCTGTCCACAAGAAACCACAGCCCATTGCGGCAACATACACAAGTATCTATTATACCTACTGAACTTGGCACGTGCTGTGATGACACTCCCCCCTAC
>NW_007743646.1:10152-11550 GCF_000696425.1 Galeopterus variegatus | reverse complement strand
TCCTTAATGATTATTGATTCAGTAAACCAGATGCCTTATTTTGTCAATTATTTGGGGGAAAAATAATTTTCTTCTCTAGTAACCTAATTGTAAGAAATGTACAATGTTCAGAAATTAATACTTACAAAATACTGTAACTTGATTTAAAATACTTACTTCATATATTTTCCTTTTCCCAAAGGATGTTGCCTTTGTATTTTTAGTTTTCATTTTGTACCTTCATTGATTTGTCCCAACCCACCCTAATGCTTTCACATTCTCCATTCTCTTGTCAGGTTACTTTGTTTCTAATCTAATCATGAATCTAGTAAACAAAGGTTCCCACTGATATTCCTTTCAAGGTGCCCTAAACGTAGAATAAATGTAATTGATGATATGTTCAAGATAATATCACTACAAAGGACTGTTCCAGGTCTGTAACTGCAGATATAGCAATTTGGACTAAACTGTAGATATAACACGGCTATTTATATATAGCTTCCTTGCAAGACCCATGCTGATGAACCAATTTGAAGAAATTTCAGTATAGGTTCCTTATCTAAATTAGTTCCAGAAAAAGGATATACAGCTAAGGAGAATCTGAAACTATTATGAGCTAGGCACTGTAATTGGATACTTTAAAACTTGATATTATTTTCTCCATTCTGGACATAAAACCGAAGTTTTTAGACGCTAAGCAATTTGTTCAAAACTATTGGTGAGCAAGGAAAAATATGAACTTGGAGTTAAACATATTATTTTACCCACAGTGTACTATATCTATTTTTCCAAGTTGGGAGCAGACATCACTGGGCAAGACAGGCTGGAAACATTTTAACTTACCTGAACCAGACTTAAAAATTCCAAAATAAGTTAACAACACTACCTGAATGAATTAACCATGACAATTTTTGTTTTTGTTCCAACTCTGATGAACACTACAAAGAAAGTCTGGAGAAGGACTNTATATCTAAAATGTTACAATCTTTTTTTTTTTTTTTTTATGTTTACTTCTGTACTCTTGTGCTGAAATTTTAGACACAAGGAAGGTGCTCAGGAAAGTTTCCTTTGATGCAGAAAGTTGAGGTTTCTTTGACTTATAGTTTACTTTGACTTAGAACCTCATAGTCAGTCCTTGATGGACCACATTTTGGGTAAGAATTGCCAGATTTTCCAATGACAGTAGCACTCTCATTGTCTCTATTTTCCTACTCAAATAAATCACTGCTGGTTCAAAAAACAAAATTTTGTCTTTGTTATTTAAGATGGAGCCATGAGTCTCCACTAGGAACTTAAAAATCTTTTATACTTTCTTAGAAATAAAAATTTCTAAAATACAGCTAAGGCCAGATTATTATTTTTTTCTTCTTTGTGGGTTTCTTTTTAAAATGTGATAACATATTAAAAAGCTGTAATATC
>NW_007743646.1:0-9201 GCF_000696425.1 Galeopterus variegatus | reverse complement strand
TGTATTTTTTAAGCCAATCTCCAACTCCCTAGTTAGCAAGTACTTATTGTTTCAACTTGGTAAGATATTTCAATATCTGGATTCCATTACCCAGCTATTTTAACATGTATTTTTTAAGCCAATCTCCAACTCCCTAGTTAGCAAGTACTTATTGTTTCAACTTGGTGAGATATTTCAATATCTGGATTCCATTACCCAGCTATTTTAACTTTTCATTGTAGCTGTACTACACACAATCTTGTTCATCCAGTAGCTACATATTTTAGTAAGTTGTTAATAAGTTTTAAAATGGGACACAAATAGGTAAAAGTCCTATAAACTCTATGAACTTTTTCAGGAATTAACAATAAACAGAAAACTTAACAGTAAGCCCTTACTTTTCCTGTTGTGTTAGAAAAACATCTATTTTATGTATTAATTAAAGATACAAGTGGTAGATTCAATAGCCAACAAGAATGAGCAGAATTCATGAACTATGGCAATCCAAGGAATTGGAAATTTTAATAGTCAGTGAAGATAACTAATGCTCAATATTTGTTATGCAGTTGGTATGAATCACATTTGTGGTGAAATAATTCAGATAGCCATCTGATCAGCCAGTTCTGACCAGAAATATCAAATCCCATTCAGACAAGTTTGTTCCATATTTCATCTCAAGTCTCAAAAAGAGTTCCGGAAGCCATTACATGTTCTTGTGAAAAGCATGTAACACCTCTGGACCTCAGTTTATCTTTCTTTTATTCAAAGGGAAGAAATTTCAAAATGGTCACCTCTAATTCCAAAATGCTAAAGGTCTGTAATTATAATCAACTTATATCTATTAACCATCTACTAAGTGTTAAATTACATAATCTTACTTGAGGTTAGAAACAGGAAATAGATGTGCCTGGAAATTTCAGCTAGATAGATATTTCATTATTTTTATAAATCAAATTTTATTTGACTTTAACTCCATCATTGTCTGGTTGGCGAGTAGTCCAGTTGAATCATTTGGGGTCGCAGACATTTCCTTTATTTTATCACATCATTTAGTAATATACATGGCACTTACACAGTCCAAAGATATTAAGAGTCTCTGATTTTCACTACAATTTATTCATCAAGACCTTACAGCCTATTTGGTTGGGAGATTTCTCTGATGTATCAACCCACTTGATCCTGGTAGATTCAATGTACACGGGACCTAGGGTTTAGTCTCAAACTAGCCACACAGCCATCCCCACATGATGTTCTGTCACTTCGGGGTGTTGATATCAATGGGGTACATGTCACTACCCCATAAGAATTCTGTCATTCCTCAGTCTTCCTAGTCTCAGGGAAAGTGCATCTTTCTAACTGGGATTAAAATATTCTCTTCTTTCCTGGCTTTGTCTGTCTCCAACCTCATTCATCTTCATCATGTCTAATCTAACGCATTTGGGAGCCTTTCTAAACTCTAAGGGTTCTGCCACACCCCCAAACCAATCCCATTTAAAATAAACAAACACAAATAAAAAGCAAAGAGTTCAGAACATGGAAGTACATGGAAGCCAGGAGAATTTCTGTTTTTCTAAAGGGGGAGGAAAGATGTATTTTAATACTTTTGCTGTTTAATCTACAGCAGCAGAAAGAGACAGAAGTTCATGTCTTTATACTTTACACTCTTCGGTAAAATAATGCAATTTATAGTCTGGAAAGATCCCCATGGCAACCTTATCTCAGTGCAATTGTTCCCATTCTAAGTTTTTTTTCTAAGTTAGACAACCATAGGTCTATGAGGTATTTATGCATGTTGACTCAAAATATCAAATACTTACAGAAATAATAATAATTATTTAACACGCTTGTTTGCCAGAAATGTAGCTGAATAGTTAATGAAATATTATTCTAACTAATGCAGGTTTTACATTTTCATATTAAACCTAATACATTTCTTCAAGCACACATCCATGACTATAAAAAGATCAGATTATATATGTTTTTCTATTGCTTTTTTTTCATGAAACATTATTTCATGGATATCTTTCAATGTCATTGCATGTACATTGAATTCATTTGTCTTAAGGCTATATAGTATTACATAGCACAGTTGTTCTTTCATCTGCTTATGAATATTTAAATTGGTCCAATATTTGTTTTTCTATTGCTTTTTTTTCATGAAACATTATTTCATGGATATCTTTCAATGTCATTGCAGGTACATTGAATTCATTTGTCTTAAGGCTATATAGTATTGCATAGCACAGTTGTTCTTTCATCTGCTTACGAATATTTAAATTGGTCCAATATTCAACATTATTTCATGGATATCTTTCAATGTCATTGCATGTACATTGAATTCATTTGTCTTAAGGCTATATAGTATTACATAGCACAGTTGTTCTTTCATCTGCTTATGAATATTTAAATTGGTCCAATATTTTACTATTACAGATAGTAGAGCAGTAGATATCTTTTTATATGCATAGCTGTAGACTTCTGTTAGTACCTCAGTAGAATTGATTCCTAACCACTAAATAAATAGATGAAAGAGCAGATGCATTTTAAAGTTTCTCAGGCACTTCCTAAAAACTGTCCCAAAATGTTGTTCTAATCATACATCCAGTAACAGTACAGAAAATCTATTCTTCCCTTTCACTCTCCTAACAGTGAATATTCCAGTGTTTATAAATTTTCAATTTAGCAAGTGGAAGGTGTTAAATGTGTTTTTATTTAATCACTAGTGAAGTTGAGTGTTTTTAACATGTTTACTATGTATCTATATTCCTTTTCCTCTGAATTGCTTTTTTATATCCTTTGTGCGATTTTTAACGATGTGTTTTATTTTATATTATTTTCTGTACTTTGTATATTAGGTGAAAGTAATAACATTTATCCACTTTATAGAGAAATAAATTGAGATTTAAAGAAATTAGATAAGTTGTCCAAGTGTCATATATAGAATTTTCAACTAATCTTTTTGCTTGACTTTAAAGCTATGTTATGAACAAATACACTAAATTACTTTCATAGCATCTTTTCCAGTATTTACACTCCTCTTATAAAAATCAATTTCCCTTAAATCTCATTTAAGCAAAAATTATATCAAAACATCAGAAATTTGTAGACATATAAATAGGCATTTTCTATGTGAATAATGATAAGAAAAAAACAAAGTAATAAAGAGGTCAGGTCTTCATTACAATTAACTGTTATGTTGATAAAAAGTAGGTGAATAATTTCTAGAGTAATTGTACTTAGCCATAAATGTTCTATTTTTCTTTGACCTTTGATATAGTTGCCATAGAAATGAGACTATTTCTTTAGCATATTACATATATTGAAAATAAGTCTTTTTTTCTCTGAGATGTTCATCAGTTATGTATTAAAAAAAACTTCACATTTTACTCATAAAAATCTGAAAATACATTAAGTTGAAGAAGAGATATGCTAATTACAGATTTCCTATATTCAATTCCATACAAAATATGTCATCCAGGGAGTAAAAGAAATAGTTGTGCTCTTTTTTTACCTTTGTAAAAAATAAGTTGACTGATAAAACTTGATGATTATTTTCCAGTTGAGTGTGTATTTTCTTTCTTCTTTAAGGTTCTGTGAAGCAATACCTAATTTAAAGTTTAATATCTTTCTTCTGTTCCCATATGCAGCAGATGGCCCAGGCAACTACCTCCTACTATCTAATTCCTTAGTGACATTTATTATTCATCAGAAAGGAAGTTAGAAAACATTATCTTTCCAATTCCTGGCTTGCTTAATCAAATAGATTAAAGAAAATATCCTGTAGTTAGTAAAAGAATAATATTTAAATTCAGAAAAGCATTAAAAAGTGAAACCTAGTGGCCACCCACTGAGGACACTTAGTTATTCCACCAGACAGACAATTTGATGGGACCATCTAACTAATACAAAGCAGATTATAACAGCCTTTGCAGTAGGGTTCAGTTTCCAGAGATATTTATCTTTGAATCATTTAAGTCTGCCCTAGGATGAAGAAATTAGCCTTTTGCCCATCTGTACTGGCTACTAGGCTTTCCATGTATCTACCTAGGGACCCTACTTACAGGTCAGGAAAAATAAGTTGAATGCTGAATTCATTTGCATTTTGAATTTCACCATTATTATCATATGTGTTTTTCAGAGTCACTGCCAGGGAATAAGGCTATTTCCGTATCGTGAGTAGAAACACACACACACAGAAGAATAGAAGAAGTGGTTTGGTGAATATATTACTGCAGACTTTTTCTGATGCAAAATGTAAAAACCCAATTCATATTGGCTTAAACAATGAGAAATCTTATTGACTCCTATAACTGCAAAGACAAAAATTGATTCTGCCTTCTGATATAGCTGAATTTAGTAGCTTTCTTTTCAAGAGAACATGAGGGCAACAGCACTATGGAGCTGGGATCTAAAATTCTTAACAACTCCAAAAGAGGGTTAAGCACATTTCTACTCATGCCAGAAAAATAGCCATGATTGCCTTGGACTAGATTAACTTTTGTCATGTGTTCTTCTTTGTATCAATGACTAAAGCCAAGAGGACAGACTAACCTGATTAGCTTAAGGCCAAATCACAGACCCATCCTTGAATCTAGGGACAGTTACCACCTCTGTGAGTCCATGTGCTAGAAGATAGGTAGTATCCCAAGGAAAGTGAAGTTCTGCTTCAAGAGAAAGGTGAAAGTCCTAAACAAAATCATTGTCCCTGCTATCTAGTGAGTAATTTCCATGAAGGGGAAATAGGGCTTTGGATTGGGCCTATGTCCTATAGAGGAAGAAATTTGGGTGCTTGTTTATAAGAAGGGTGGTAAACCACATTTTTGAGGCCCTCATATTTTCCTTGTTTTTTGATAAGGATCTTTCCAAATTACAGTTAAAATCTGAAGAGGATATTTAGGCTATATAAGTAAAAGAGTAAAAAGGAGATGTTGTGAATACTTTCTAAGGATAGATTGATAAATAAATAGGTAAATAAATAGATATAATGTTGATAAAAACAATGGGTATTTATTCCTTACTATTAGAATTACTGCTAGGACTAGAACCTGAAAAAAAAATATTAAAGGTGATCACTTTTCACGTATATTTTTCTATTCCCATTGCCACTCCACCACAGAATTTGGGCCAATATAAAATAATTATATCATCCATCAATCATAGAAAGAGACAGTATGCTGTAGTGGAAAAGGGGACACAATTTAAGAGTCAGAAGATGTTGGTGGAATCTTAGCTTTGTGATTTAAGTCTGAAATCTTGGTCAATGCCAAGATCAGCCTTCGAGAAAGATATGGGCTTCCACAAATGAGTGAGAACATGTGGCATTTGTCTCTCTGTGCCAGGCTTATTTCACTTACCATAATGCCCTACAAATTCATCCATGTTGTAGCAAATGGCAGGATTTCCTTCTTTTTTATGGCTGAATAGTATCGCATTGTGTTCATATAGCATTCATATGTGGAACCTAAGGAAGTTGATCTCATAGAAGTAGAATGGTGGTTACCAGAGGCTGGGACGACTAGGAAGTAGGGGGGTTGGGTAAATATTGGTCAAAGAATACATATTTCCAACTAGATGGGAGGAATAAGTTTTGGTGGAATCTTAGCTTTGTGATTTAAGTCTGAAATCTTGGTCAATGCCAAGATCAGCCTTTGAGAAAGATATGGGTTTCCACAAATGAGTGTGAACATGTGGCATTTGTCTCTCTCTGCCAGGCTTATTTCACTTACCATAATGCCCTACAAATTCATCCATGTTGTAGCAAATGGCAGGATTTCCTTCTTTTTTATGGCTGAATAGTATCGCATTGTGTACATATAGCATTCATATGTGGAACCTAAGGAAGTTGATCTCATAGAAGTAGAGTGGTGGTGACTGGGGCGACTAGGAAGTAGGGGGCTTGGGTAAATATTGGTCAAAGAATACATATTTCCAACTAGATGGGAGGAATAAGTTTCAGGAGATCTATTTCACAGCATGTGACCATAGTTAATGACCGTGTATTATATCCTTAAAAAATGATGAGTGGGTAAACGTTCTCACCACAAAAATAACTATATGAGATAATGCATTTGTTAAATAGCTAGATTTAACCATTCCACAATGTATATACTTCAAACATCATGTTGTGCATAATAAATACATACAATTTATATGTCAATTTAAAAAATGGATAAATAAATTTAGAAAAAAAAAAAGAGAAAGATATAATCTGAAGCAACAACATTATTAACACCAGAGTGCTTTTATTAAATGCATGATTTTAAAACAATTGACTGGGCCTTGTTACTGCCAACTTTAGCCAAAAAGCAGAGAAGACACATGGTTGGAGGTCTTCTCTACCAACTTTATTTATAACAGTGCAATTCAATTACCAATTGATCGATTTTGACAGCATTCAACGATTAAATCATCTTGAATCCCGTCGTTTTCTCTCAGATAACATGAAAATGAAAACTACTAAATACACCTACTGTTTGTTAAAAGACCTAGATACCATGCAGAAGAAGATATTTTGTGCAGTAAGAAAGTATTAACTACTCAACTACAAAAATGGAGAGCAATGAAAAGGCAAATTTTATAAGATTAATAAATCAATACCATAATGTATTCTAAACCTGTTTTTGTTTTAATTTTCATGCAATAAAATTCACCATATTTTGAATTTTTTGGGGGGGGTTCTTTTTTTTATTTATTCATTTTATTATACATACATGTGGGGTACCATGTTGATTTTCAATAAATGTGTAGAATGTGTGGTGGTTAGATCAGCATAGTTAGCTTATTCATCATTACAGTATGCAATCATTCTTTGTGTCCGTTGACCAATTCCTCGTTAGCGTCTTTCTCTCTTCTCCTCCCCTCCCCTTTTCCACTTCTTGTTTTCTAAAAGTTCAACGTATTACTGTGATTGTTTTTTCTTTCTTTCTTTCTCTCTGTCTCTATTGTTCATTTGTTTATTTATGGATTCAGCTCCCAGCTATGAGTGAGAACATGAGGTATTTCTCTTTCTGTACCTGGGTTGTTTCACTTAGGATAATTTGTTCCAGACTCATCCATGTTGTTGCAAGTGGTAGAATTTCTTTTTTAAGGCTGAGTAGTGTTTCATTGTGTATATATACCACTATTTCCTTATCCAGTCATCCATTGATGGACATGTAGGCTGGTTCCATCTTCTGGCTATTGTAAATAGAGCTGCAATAAACATGCAAGTGCAAGTACCCCCTCAACCTGATGTTTTCCAATCCTCTGGATAGATCCCTAGGGGTGGGATTGCTGGATCATATAAGTTCTATCTGTAGTTGTTTAAGTAACCTCCATACTGTTCTCCATAATGTCTGTACTAATTTACAGTCCCACCAGCAGTGCAGGAGGGTTCCTCTCTCTCCACAACCTTGTCAGCATTTGTTATTCTCTGTCTTTTTTATAATAGACAGTCTGATTGGGGTGAGATGGTATCTCAAAGTGGTTTTGATTTGCATTTCCCTGATGATTAGTGATGCTGAGCATTTTTTCATATACCTGTTGGCCATGTGTATGTCTTCCTTTGAGAAATGGCTATTCAGCTCCTTTGCCCATTTTTAAATTGGATTATTTTGTTTTTTGCTGTAAAGTTGTCTGAGATCTTTACATATTCTGGATATTAATCCCTTGTCAGATGCATATTTTGCAAATATTTTCTCCCATTCTGTAGGATGTCTTTTCACTCTATTGATTGCTTCCTTTGCTGTGTAGAAGCTTTTTAGTTTGATACAATCCCATTTATTTATTTTTCCCTTTGTTGCCTGTGCTTTTGGTGTGTTATTCATAAAGTCATTGCCCACTCCTAAATCCTGGAGTTTTTCCCCTACTTTTCTTCTAAGAGCTTTAAGGTTTCAGGCCTTATGTTTCATTCTCTAATCTGTTTTGAGTTGATTTTGGTGTATGGTGAAAGGTATGGATCAAGTTTCATTCTTCTACAAATGGATGTCCAGTTTTCCCAGCACCATTTACTGAAGAGGCAGTAGTTTCCCAATGTATGTTCTCGGTGCCTTTGTCAAAGATCAGTTGGCTGTAAATACCTCGGTTGATTTCTGTGTTCTCTATTCTGTTCCATTGGTCCATGTGTCTGTTTTTAATGCCAGTACTATGCTGTTTTCGTTACTACAGACTCATAATATAGTTTGAAGTCAGGAAGTGTAATGCCTCCAGCTTTACTTTTTTTGCTCAAGATTGTTTTGGCTATTTGGGGTCTTTTCCTAACATTTGTATTTTGAATTTTGATTAGGACATTCTATAGAGTAACTGCTACCATGCTTATGATACAGAACAATTTTAGCAACAAAAAAAGTTTATCTTGTGCCACTTCGAAGCTAATGATCTTCCCTTAAACCTATACCATCACAAACACTGATTTGCAATATGCTTTCTGTCACCAATATTTTGGTTTTACTAGAAATTTATATAAATGTAATCATACAGTATGTTGTCTTTTATGCTTGACTTCTTAAGTGAATCGGTTGCTCCATAGCTTCAACTTCAGTTACTATGGTTAATCTTTAATATCAGCAATTCTAGTGCGAGTTTAGGAGTATCCTGTATCTTCTTCAGTTCAACGTACTTTCAAAACCTTTGCTCATTTTTTATTTGCTTGTCTTTTTTACTGAGTGTAAGAGTTCTTTGCATATTCTGAATATATATTTTTAATCACACATATATTTTTAAAATGTTTTCTCTGTCTGTAGCTTCCCATGTCATTTTCTTATCAGCATCTTTCAAAGAGCAAAAGGTTATTAATTTTGATGAAGTCCAATGTAACAAAATTTTCTTTTACTTTTTAGTGCTTTTGTGTCATATCTAAGGAATTTTGCTCTACTCAAGTTCACAAACATTTTCTCCTTAGAGAGTTTTATAGAATTCTAGAAAGTTATAGTATGAGACCTTACAAAAGAAAACTAGTTCTTGTAATCACTGATTATCTACATTATTTTTCTATTTTCTATATTATTGATTTCTACTCTTGTCTTTATTTTTTTCTTATGCTGCCTTTGATTAGATTTACACTTCTTTCTTTAGTTTTTTTTAAGATAGAAACTTAGGTTATAGATTTGAGATTTCTTTTTTTTAAATATAAACTTTTAACACTGAACACCTCCCTTTATGTATTGCTTTCATGGTAGGTGTGTGTATGTGTATGTGTGTGTGTAATGTTTTCAATTTCATTCAGTTCAAAATTCATTTTTTTTT
>NW_007743645.1:11619-18456 GCF_000696425.1 Galeopterus variegatus | reverse complement strand
ACTGAGGGTTGCGATCCGTTGCCGGACACGGAAAAAGACAAAAGACAAAACAAAAACAAAACAAAACAAAACAAAAACTTTCAGAAGATATGCAAACACAGTTTTATCGAAACAAAACTTTCAGAAGATATGCAAACACAGTTTTATGGAAATTAATTTCCAGATACTCAGCTTCCATATCTACTCTTTCCTAAATGTAATCTTCCTAGGTAGGTGTCTTCCATGAAATCTTCATAGCTTTCTTCTTCCTGCTTCCCTTAGTACACTGCCCACCTTCCACTTGACAAAAGAAACACACACCCTGCCCCCAGCCCTGCTGTAGCCCTGTTTTGTCCTGAGATGTAATCTCTGGGATGTCAAACAAAGGAACAATTTAAAATATTCATGTCACCTCATTTAATCAAAGCACCATAAATAAACTCCCACTACTTGTCACCCTAAAAAAATGCATTCCCAATACAATTTCATTTTAGATATTCAATTATTATAAATATTATAATTTATGTGCCTTGTTTAGGTCATTTGTATATGAAAAATAATCATAATGTTAAAAGAAAATTATAGCTCTTCAAACTCTAGGGCTATAAGAAATTTTTATTGCAACTACTAGGCTCAGCTAAAGTTGTAGCAAAAGGAATTTAAACTTAGACATGAAGTTCTTGACTATGGAGATTATGGAAAAAACAGGATGGAAATTTTTTAAAATTTTTGTTGCATTGACATATGAAAGGGTAACTTCAGATAAAAAATATATTACATTGTTTAAAATTCTAAGGAGGAAGTGGAATGGAAGTACAATTTCAAGGAGAAAAGAGAATTATGAAAAATGTCCAATTGTTAAAGATATCTTTATACCTTTAAAAATAGATACTGGATATGTATTGCTATTGATGCATTTAAAAGTGAGGTGGCAGTTTCACTTTAAAATTTTATGTGCAAGAAATTATATTTTTTGAGACTATATAAACTTATGATTAAACATTTTAGTTGTCAACTTAAAATGTGCAAGGGGAACATAGTCTGTCAAAATTATTGTAAGGGGTAACAAAGATATCTGATAAGAAAAATACTCTCCTCTTTGTGAAGCTTATATTCCTAACAGATAATTCTGATAGGTAAGTTAAGCACTGTGTGGTATTTTTTTGTTCTTACAGAAAATATGTCCTGATCTTCCTCTTTCCAATTGGAGGCTGTCACTTGTAGGCTAGGGCTAATGTTGAAATCCTGCCGACATAGCCAATTGTCAAGCTACTCGATTATGCCAGTTGTCTGGCTACTTTTATCCTGTTCGTGACACCAATTGTCAGGCTAGGGCTGGGTCTGGAGCTCACAGACCCCTCAAACCCATTCACAGACTGGGTCACCAGACCCTTCACACACCAGGCTGGGTCACCAGACCCTTTACATGAAGATCTATGAGCTAGGTAACCAGCAAAGAGGTGCTTGGAAGCCACAGGTTGGAAAGGTTTTTTGAGACTATATAAACTTATGATTAAACATTTTAGTTGTCAACTTAAAATGTGCAAGGGGAACATAGTCTGTCAAAATTATTGTAAGGGGTAACAAAGATATCTGATAAGAAAAATACTCTCCTCTTTGTGAAACTTATATTCCTAACAGATAATTCTGATAGGTAAGTTAAGCACTGTGTGGTATTTTTTTGTTCTTACAGAAAATATGTCCTGATCTTCCTCTTTCCAATTGGAGGCTGTCACTTGTAGGCTAGGGCTAATGTTGAAATCCTGCCGACATAGCCAATTGTCAAGCTACTCGATTATGCCAGTTGTCTGGCTACTTTTATCCTGTTTATGACACCAATTGTCAGGCTAGGGCTGGGTCTGGAGCTCACAGACCCCTCAAACCCATTCACAGACTGGGTCACCAGACCCTTCACACACCAGGCTGGGTCACCAGACCCTTTACATGAAGATCTATGAGCTAGGTAACCAGCAAAGAGGTGCTTGGAAGCCACAGGTTGGAAAGGTGTGGCCACTCATGCCGCGGCCACCAGAGGCAGTAGAACGCCAGCCAGATCACGGTGCTGCACAGGCACGCCAACTCCACCCACACACAACCTATTTACAGCAAATGCTCGGCAAGATTCTGAACATCTGAGGGGCCCTGACTATTTTCCTATATTTTCCCAACACACTGAAGGAGAAAAAAAAGAAAAAGAAAAGCCAAAGTGGCCTATTTCCCTTCTGGTCTAAGTAGAGCTAACTTTCTAAAATGGCAGCAAAATATAAGTGGATTCCACAAGTTACACTTGTATCAAGAAGAACTTCCAGTATTTCCAAGTGAGTGGATTACATTTGTGCTTCCGATTTGTTCAACCAAATGCCAGTAGCTAACAAAATACTACAGCTGAGAGCAGGGTACTAATGTCCTACCTAAATAAAATCAGGTTAAAAAAGACATCACAGACTGTCTTGAATGGGAAAGGAAAAACACAGAAAGTAGTCGAAAGGGCACTCATGGAAGGAAGAGACTCAGACCCAGCTAGGACAGTGCAGAGATATGGAGGCAAATGAGATGCCTGTGCTAGGCAGGTTGTGGTGTGTGTGAGTGTGTGTGTGTGAGTGTGTGTGTGTGTGTTGGGGGCTACCTTCTCCCTGCACTGCCTACCTACCTTAATCTCTGCAGTGAAGAATTCCCCAAAGCACAGGGTGCCCCAAAGCTCAGTACTTAAAGTCTATCTGATTTGCTTTTTTTTTTTTTTAATATCAGTAACATAAAACCAAGAATTCATTTTCTCAGAATGTGTTTCTGAATCTAAACCATTGCTAGGAAAACTCAACTCTTGAGAAGGGCGCAGGGAACAGAGAAGGGAAAGAAAAAAGATGAAACCTGGAAAAGTGGGAACAATTATATTGTACAATTTCTGTGGAAAAGAATCCTACCATCTGTTGAATAGATTTAAGCCAATTAATTGTACCTTTTCTTATCATTATTTCAACTCAAACATTCAACATTCCTTTCAAACACATTGGAAGTGCCACCTATTGGATTTTCTGAACAAACCACTGGAACAAAGTTACAAAGAATGTCTGATTTCATTAGCTATAAACAACTAGGTTTCAATGAAGAATGAGTTTTGAGTAGAATAGCTCTTCTCTGGTGCTCTTGTAAAGATAAAGTGAGGAAGTAAAACCCTATTCTTATATTCCACCCCTGGAGGAGGATTTACATTGAACTTAAAGATGATTTAGCTTCTAGGTGGCTGTTCAAGAGCTCTATTCAAGGCCCTTAGAGGCCATAGTCATAGGTTTTTGTAAAATTTGCAAAAGTTAAGATATTTTAATCACAATCAATTAAGACCACTGTCCCTTTTCATTTTGACTTTCTCTCCCATATACTTCCCCTATTATGGGGTGGTGTTAGAGCATTTGGGGGATCTTGCCAAGGGAGATGAATTTAGTTTGGATTTAATGGGCTGCAGTGACAGGGTTTGCAGTCATTTCTGTGTAGGAAGTTATTGCTGGCCATGCCGAGGTGGAAATAACATCCTGGGTGACTCTTATTTCTACCTGGACTTTCTTCCCAGTTCATTACACAAAAGTGCAGGGCTGGAGGTCATATTGCAATGTGAACACACCTATGGCCCCGGTGTTGGAAGAATGTGGGAAATGGCAAAGAAAGGAAGTGTAAAATGTATGAAGCCAGAAGCCAGTGTGAAGAAAATTCTTCCAGTCGTCAGTCGCATAAATTTATGTTTCTCATCAATGATTTGTTTTTCATAGATGTCTAGTCAAGAAGAATGCTCTCTCCTGACAGGAATAAAATGTAGCATGTACAGTTATAAACACATCATACAGTACTTTTTTCCCAGTTGATGGGGATTGTGGGAAATACAGTACTAGAATTAACAGAATTCCCATATTTGTAGAGCACACACTCTCCTGACAGGAATAAAATGTAGCATGTACAGTTATAAACACATCATACAGTACTTTTTTCCAAATTGATGGGGATTGTGGGAAATAGAGTACTAGAATTAACAGAATTCCCATATTTGTAGAGCATACACCGGAAGCAGTACTAAAAACAGTGAGTATGACTGCATAGGAGGCCACAGTTGTATTCACCTTAACTTTGAATAATAACAAATAAATTTCAATCTCCTATGCTGAAAGAAAGATTGAGATATCTTTCAATTCTCTCTGTAGAAAATATTACAAAATATCTTTAAATATAAAAAAGCCATCAAAGGGTTTGCAGTCAAAAATGTAGGAAGAAAGCATAGTGGTAAGTTAAACAGTTAAATAATTAAAAATATATATATTTTTCTCGATTTTGTGATATTTATATTATTGGTCATTTTTTTAAGTTTTTGTTTTCCTGGGATTTCTTTTCTCTTTTTAAATAAATCCTCAGTTTTTTCGCTTACTTCCTGAAATCACAGAAGCTTTCTGTCTCACAAACCCCATTTATTCTGCTCCCTAAGTCCTGCCTCATCAATTGATAGAAGTGATTCTGCCACCTCCTGTCCCCTGTTCAAGGTGATATCATGAGCTTTGCTTCCCGGGTCTGAGGAGCAATTGCGGGATTGCTCTAGTAATAGGTAAGAATTATGAACATGCATTTCTTTTTCTTCAACAGAATTAAACAAGGGCTAACTTTCTGGATTTCCAGATGTCCTTAAGATGAAATAATATTGTTCAGCCAGTCTTGCCCTGCTTTAAATTAATCACTCCAGGAAGAGACATTAAACCTTTCAGACCACCAGTGTGCATAAATGCTTCAGTGCCCTGGACTATACACCCTCTCTTGGTTATATGGAATATGAGGAAAGGTTAGTTCAGTAAGTGAGGCTGTTTTATGGTCCATTTAAATAATCTGAAAAGGAAATTAATACTTTTATTACTTTCTATAAGTGAAAACCTTCCTTAAAAATCTGTAAGAGTTCTTTATGTTATAGTGGTTAGGACTACCCTCGTCAAAACATGGATCCAGAGAAATAATAGAGGGTTAGAGAAAGGATGCATGGTCACACAAATTAAAATGGAATAAAGAAAGTCACTTCTAATGGATCCCAGAAAATTCATTTGATTAGAAAGCAGGATGTGACTTAAAAATAAAATATTTCTTCGTTTTTTGAATAATATGAATTTTTTTCTGGGCCTATTGTGAGGTTAGAAAGGAAGTCTTGAGAAATGTGTAAACAATATATGTCGCCCCTACCCCACATCAGTACCATCAGTACTTATTATGAGAGAAACATTCTATTAGTCACTTTACAAACACTGTCCTCAAATTGTAAGTCCAAACCACAATCCAGTAGAGAAAGTAACATTATTCGAATTTGCTAGAAAAGAAAAGTAAGGTCCTCCTCTGGTCTCATCTTCTACTCAGTACTGACTCCATCAGCTCCAGCCACGCTGGCTTCTGCTCTGCCCCCAGAACTCACCAAGCACACTTTGGTCTCAAAGGCTTTGAACTGGCCATTCCCTCTGCCTACAACACTTTTCTCCTAGATTTCCATAGGGCTTATTCCCTTACTCCATTTAGACCTCTGTTCAAATATCACCTTATCTCAGAGCCCCTCCCCCATAACTCTTTGTCCTCTTAATCTGTTTTATTTTTCTTTTAGCATATTACAAATTTTTTTGTTCCCACTAAAATGTAAACACCATGAGGGCAGGGACTTTGTTGTTGGTTACTGCACAGTGCCTGATACTAGTTGACACTTAACAATTACATGTTAAATGATTGATTGCACCAACAAATAAGTGACTTGTCTCTTGTAAGCCTTCTTTTCATTAAATTAGTAGATACAACTCCTGAATTGGAATCCAGATCTATCTGCACTGAAATCCATGCTCTTTCTTTTATACAGATTGCCTGCAGGAAATACGGGCAATACCCATGTAAAGAAGAAACTAGATAGTTTCTAAGAATGCTTTCAAAATGAATTTTTTTTAAAAACCAAAGTTTTGTGTTTCTCAGGTTCAGAAAAGCTATTTATTTAGCTGGCTATACTGTCATGTGCTTCCATTCCCATGGAGCATAAGGCATTGCAAAGATCCCGCACCCTGCCAATTTCCTCCTGGGAGTTGACTAGGCTTCTTGCCTAAGGTTAATGACCACTTAGTGTCCTGAAAGGCAGCTGGGGTCATAAAGAGCCTGACCTCATTCTCTTCCCTCTTTCTGATCTCCTTTCAGGGCTTCCCATTGGCCCAACCCAACTGGAAATCAGATGACAAGGAATCCTCCTGCTGTAGTCCATACAAATGAACATTTTAGAAACATTTCTAACATTTAAAGTAATCTTATTGCTTTTTATTTTGGCCTCAGCCTTTCAAGAGGAATTTACTGAGAGGATTGGTTTACATTAGCTTTGATGATTCCTGTTTTGTTTTTCTTTTGTGAATGGAGAGAAAATGTAGGGCTTAAAAGGAGTAATAGCTAGATGGATAAAGAAGAGGTTTGCCTCCTCACTTGCACTAGCTTAATCAGCCGGTCTGCCAACAGGATCCTGCCTGGAGCTCTGGTTCCACCATTTACTAGATGGCTGGAATTGGCATGTTTGCCAAGCATATCTGCTCTTGTGCAAAACGAAAAGAGTGGCGATGAAGCCAGGAAGTTAGTAATAACGTGTGTGATGTGACTTCTCCCATAACCTCTCTGATCTTCAGTAAAACCAAAATTAATTACATATTTGGAGAATGTGGAATTTGTGTCTGGATGACGCATGATGAATCCGAGACAAAGTAGAGAAAACTAAGAGGAAAGAAGACATTGAGAATTCAGAGAAATTGTATATATAGCTTTGGCTTGCATTGGTACCAAATTTGAATTTTAAACTAAATTGACCTAAGTCTCCAGGCATAGTAGGAC
>NW_007743645.1:1928-11556 GCF_000696425.1 Galeopterus variegatus | reverse complement strand
CACACACACACACACACACACACACACACACACGTACACAAATGGGAACTCTGGATGATGATGGGTATATTCATTAAATTGATTGTGGTAATCATTACACAAAGTATACATCTATCAAATTATCATGTTTATCTTGAATAAATGCACATTTTATTTGTCAATTTTAAAAAAAGATTGAATTCAAAGTTTGACCTCTCCTAGTTGACCTGGAGGAATTTCACAGCATTTTGAAAAGTACAAAGCAAAATATAGACAAGTGCTTATATACAGTGTTCCAATTAAAAAAGAAAATTGAAGCATATCTGTGTGTGTGTATATTTTAAGTTGCAAGGTGAAGTGACAATAGAGCAACTATTCTACTCTCCATAGACTGACCAATGTTCTCCCGCAGTGGCAGGACATTTTGTTCAACGAACTCGGTGCCTTTTTTTTTTTTTTTTTTTTGCCTACCTGTGTCATTCAATGCTGTGGCCATTTGCCCTTCCTCGATTGTTCCCCCTCCTTGATTTCTGTGACAGTGTGCTGTCCTGGTTTTCTACATATCTTTTGGATTTCTTCTTCTCCCCTTTTTCATCCTGACCTTTTTTCCCACACTCAACAAACTGACACAGAGGCGAGAATACAGAAATGAGTGGCACCATCCTTGTCCTGAAGTGGCCTTTAGGCTGGTAGAGAGAGATGAGAGAAACATTAAATAAGTGAACTAATAATGTGTTATCAGTGACTCTGATCTCCCTGAAATACAGTCATGTGTCCTGCTCTCACTAAACATTTTTGGGGAAAAAGCTGTGTGTATCTTGATATCTTATAGCCATATTTTTCTCTCCTTTTTTCCCCCCAATTGAGTTGGGTTCACAGAATCAGAGATTTTCAGAGCCAGCCCTCCTTTTACAGTTAAGTGAACTAACCTAGAGAGACAAGCAACTTGACCATGACCACATGGCTTATAAGTGGGCAAAGCCAGACCAGAAAGAGAAGTCCAGACTCCTACTGCTCTTCTTGTCAGACCTCGTAGCCGCTCTTTGTGGGCTGAAGTTTTCCATGTTAATTCATAAGTAACTCTATACTCAATGAAGCAATGGTTTGGTATTTCCCTCCTGTTCCACAGAGGGTGACAGCATGCCTTAGAGATCTGGAGGTAAACATCCATACCTCTCTTGACAAAGCAAACAGATTCTTTGGGTTCCATGTCAGTTTGTGGAAGATTCGCTCTGAGAGCTAGTGACCTCCGGCTAGAGAACTGGTTCTGAGTCTATTAAAATACATCCTTAGAGTCTGATGGATCATGTGGGAGCTGCTGTAACAGAAATCATTCCTGAAGTCACACATGTTAACCCCTTACTCCCCATCACAGCGACGACGGCTCAGATAAACAATCATGCGCTTAATGAATCCTCAGCTGAAGAGAAAATTCTACCTGGGAAAAAAGTCTACCCACAAGGTGCCTGATGCAGGAGACAGTGAAGAGGGGCAATATTGACAGAAACCTGATAATATTTGCCTTTCCAGTGGTAAAGACAATACCCAGATGTTCTGTCGCCAAGTAGGGAATTAGAAGGAAATAAAAGAGGGAAGAAAGAAAGAAGGGAAGGAGGGAGGAAGGAAGGGAAAAAAAAGAAAAAAGGGAATTAGAAGGAAATAAAAGAGGGAAGAAAGAAAGAAGGGAAGGAGGGAGGAAGGAAGGAAAAAAAAAAAAGAAAAGGAAGAAAGAAAGAAGGGAAGGAGGGAGGAAGGAAGGGAAAAAAAAGAAAAAAGAGAGAGAGAGAATGGAAGGAAGGAAGAAAAAGGCAAGAAGCAAAACTGTTTCACCAAACTGACGCCTGTCAGATAAAAGAGATTGGGGCCATAAATTCCTCCCAGCGTTTCTAATGGGATTTTAATACAGCATTTGGCCATCATCTTTTTTTCATTCCTTTAATGACATACATGCCCAAAGTGTAGCCATGGAGCCTCTGAACTCTGTATATTTCTGTAATACACAAAGAAAACAGCTGTCACATCCATTTTAAGGAACTTTTAAATACATTACAGTGAGGTCCATAGGCCCCGAATCCAAAGGGAACGGCACAAAGCCTGTCTGTACATCATCTGTGACGGGCCTGAATTCCAGCCAAGGCAGATTTTTTTTTTTAAATAATAAAATAAAATACTGTGTTTTTTTAAAGGAACATTATATTTTTAAACTGGAAATAGTTGTATTTTGTATCTTATATGGCATCTGAAAGTGATTTAGTTGAACAATGTGGTTTCTGATTGGTATTTGAATTGGTTCCAGAACATTTTTCATAATAACCATCTTAAAGATCTCAATTATCTGATCCTCTTTCTCCCCTTTGCATGGTTTCATAGGAGGTTTCCAGAGAAAAAGAGAGACTGTTAGGGGAAGGCAAGCCAACTCACATCTAGCTAAAGAGTGTTTGCCTGCTAGGCTCAAAGGAAAGGGCCTGCTTGTTATTCTGCGTTGTCCAGGATGCATTTATGACTCAATAAAGGAGGCCTTGGCCTTACCAGAATAATTACTTACTAAAACAAGCCTATAAAAGCAATGGTTGCCTCAACTAAAAGGCAAACAGGGAATTTTTTTCTTTTAGTGTTAACATATAAATCTAGTAAAGTGTATTTAGATTTCTATAAAATCAGCTCTGGGTACAAAAGGGAAGGCTGATTTACCAGGTGGGCAGCAGAACCAATTCCCCAGGGTTACAGAGGGGCTAAGGGAAAGAGGTCCTGTTAAAAATGAAAGAAAACTCATCCAGAGTGGATCCAGTCTCGTTTGTAGGTGCAGAAATCATGGCATGGTGCTAAGAGAGTAGATTCTGGAGTGGGACAGTGGGATCTGGTGCTGCACCCCTGTTGACCACAGGAGTGACCCATATTCTTCGTGTCTCACCTTTGTGTAAGAAGAGATAATGTAAGCCTATTTCGTGAAATCATTAGAAAAAATGAATAAAATACATGTGAAGGGCTTAGAACAATAGGGCACACAATAAATGGCAGCTCTTAGTACAAATAATGTAATCTATTATTGCAATAAAAATACCTTTTATTATCATATATATTAATAGTAAGAATAAATTTTTAAGTATTATTAATTTTATTTTTTCCATTGGAATATTTTAATTTATTTTTTTTATTTTAACACATTTATTTGTACATATTTGTGGGGTATATTGTGTTGTTTCAATACATGCATATATTGCATGATGATTCATTTAGGGTACATCGCATAGTTTTGCATCTATTAGTCCACCACTTTTCCTTCTCTCCCCAACCCCTTGCCTCTGATAACCATTATTCTACCCTCTACTTCTAAAGAACCACTTTTTTTTTTTTTTAGATTCCACATATGAATGAGATCATGTGGTATTTGTCTTTTTGTGCCTGACTTACTTCACTTAACATGATGGTTTCCAGTTCCATCCGTGTTGCTGCAAATGATAGGATATAATAGCTAAAATAGCTATTTTTTTAATAGCTGAGTAGTATTCCATTGTGTATATACACCATAGTTTTTTAATAATTCATCTATTGATGGACATTTATGTTGATTCTATCTCTCGGCTATTTTGAACAGCATTGTAGTCAACATGGGAGTGGAGGCGTATTTTTGATATATTGATTTCACTTCCTTTGGGAAAGCTGGGTATTAGGGTAGATCTATTTCTAGTTCTCTGAGGAATCTTCATACTGTTTTCTACAGTGGCTCATATTAATTTACACTCCCACCAGCAATTTTAATTGACAAATAATAATTGTCTATATTTATGAGATACAATGTGATGTTTTGATATATATATATATATATATATATATATATATAATCTCAAACATACATACATATACACACACACACATACATACACATTGTGGAATGATAATGATTAAATGTAGCTATTTAATATATCCATTACCTCACATACTTATTTAAAATCCACTGTTTTTGCAATTTTGAAATATACATTATTAACAATAGTTAATAATGGGCTATACAATAGATCACTAACTGAAACTGCTATCTAATTGAAACTCTGTACCCTTTCCCTGACATCTCCCATATTTTCATTACCCCTCCCCCAACTCCCAGCCTCTAGTAACCACCATTTCTACTCTCTACTTGTATAAGTGTCACTTTTTTGTGACAGCATGGATGAACCTCAAGGACATTATGTGAAGTGAAATAAACCAGGCGCAGAAAGACAAATATTGCATGATCTCACTTATACGTGGAATCTTAAAAAGAATAGATATTTTTGGAACACTAAGTGAGAGCCTATAGTGCCCGACACTCTGCTACACATT
The DNA here is from genome assembly GCF_000696425.1 of Galeopterus variegatus. Lineage (NCBI taxonomy): Eukaryota > Metazoa > Chordata > Mammalia > Dermoptera > Cynocephalidae > Galeopterus > Galeopterus variegatus. Next base: position 7,257 of record NW_007743645.1, on the reverse strand, counting down.
TCAAACAATATTAAGTGAAATAAACCAGGCGCAGAAAGACAAATATTGCATGATCTCACTTATACGTGGAATCTAAAAAAGAATAGATATTTTTGGAACACTAAGTGAGAGCCTATAGTGCCCGACACTCTGCTACACATTTCAAACAATATCTTCCTTAATCTTCTCAAGGTAAAATTCTTCTCTAAGGTGAGGAGTCAGGTAAGTGACAGAACTACAAAAAAGAGTTGCCAGATTTAGCAAATAAAAATACAGGATACCCACTTAAAATTGAATTTCAGATAAACAATAAATAATTCTTTAGAATAACTATGTCTAAAATATTGCAAGTGACATACTAGAAATCAAGGCCCCAGAACTATTTCACCCAAACTCTACCTTCACTACACTCAGTTACATTCAAAACATAATTTATTCCTTGTGTATTTCATTCTCTAGTACTTTTTCCCAACCAGTATTTTCTTCAGTAAGAAAAAATCTAGAAATAATGTTTAGTTACGAGCTATCAGGGAAAACAAAATGCTGAAGGCAAATAAGCAGCTGGGTGTATCGCTGGCACTACAAGAGTTGGTATGTCAAAGGCCTGTGTGCTCCTGAGATTATGATCTTAGAGCACGTCAGCAACTACTAAAAGCACTTAAAAACAAAGTGTCAAAATAACATTCCATGTTAAGAAAAATATATTTTTGCACCATTACTTACAGATGTAAATAGTACTTTAAAATATTCAAAATTTTCTTCTTAATGGTATAAATCAACAATCTGATTAGTTCATTCAACAAAAAGTACTGGTTGCCTTTTTGTTAAGGCACTATGTAGATGCTGAATGAACAAAAACAAACACTGTCCCTGCCCTCATGGAGTTTATACACTAGTGAAGAGACATAAAGTAATTAAATAAGCACAAAAACAAATATAAAGTTGAAACCATCACAAGATCTATGAAGAAAAAGTACACAGAGAGGTAAGCATATGTCCTAATAGAGGGACTTGTGTTCAGAGAGGGCTTCCATGAAGTAGTAATAACTGAGTTAAGATCTGAAGAATGAACAGGATTTAACCAAAAAGTGTTAAATGGAAAGGTTAATAGCATATGCAAAGACCCTATGGGATAAGAGAGTATGGCAAATACAGTAGTCTCCCCTTATCCATCCTAGCAGATGCCTGAAACTGTGGGTAGTACTGAACCCTATATATACCGTGTTTTTTCTTATATATACTTTCCTATGATAAAGTTTAATTTATAAATTAGACACAGTAAGAGATTAACAACAGTATCTATTAATAAAACCGGACAATTATAACAATATAGAGTAATAAAAGTTGTGTGAATGTGGTCTCTCGATCCTATTGTACTGTACTTACTACCTTTCTACTTCTTGTGATGTGAGAGGGATGCCTGCCTCATGAGATGAAGTGAGGTGAGTGACATAGGGATTGTGATGTGGTGTTAAGCTACTATTGACCTTTCTGGCCATACATCAGAAGGAAGATCATCTACTTTGAGTGATCCTGGATCATCGAGCCATGATGATGTCAATGACTAACAGGCAGATATGGATACACTGGACAAAGGGAAGATTCATATCCAGGGTGGGATGAAGCAGGATGGGGCGAGATTTTATCACACTCAGAACGGTGCACAATTTAAAACTTATGAATGTTTATTTCCAGAATCTTCCACTGAATATTTTCAAACCACAGTTGACTGAAGATAACTGAAACCAAGGAAAGTGAAACCGTGAATAAGGGGGGATACTATATGAGAAACAAAGATTTATTTGGCTGATGTGGAGAAGTGAGGCATAGACAGTATTTTGTGTAGATTAGACAGAAAATGAGATGTATTAGTTCTGGTAGACTCATCTGCAGCAACAAATAGACACCATAATGACTCAATACAATAAATAATAATTTCTCTCTCACATAACATTCCAGAGCAGTCACAGATCAGAGAAGATCCTGGGGGATCTACTGTCAGAGATTCATGCTGATCCCACTCTGTCATCCTCAGCATGTGGCTTTCAAAGCCATCATGAGTATTACCATCCCCATCACCTGGTAGAATCATGAGAAACACACACTGGAGGTTTGTATAGGCCAGGTCTGAAAGTGATGCAATATCACTTGGCTCACAACCCATTAGCTAAGCTCAGTCATGTGGTCACCCCTAACAGTAAGGGAATCTGGGAAATGTAAACCATCTCTGTTACAGGAGCAGGAGGAATGGGTGTTACTGAACAGCTTGTAATCTCTACCATAAGCAGGTGGAGCCAGATGATATAGGGTCTTATAGCCCTGGTTGAGGAATTTTGGTTTTACCTCATGACCAATGGAGATCCACTGAAAGAATTTAAGTAAAGAGGAGTGACATGATCAGTTTTGTATTTTGAAAAGATAACTCTGGCAACAAATTAGAGAACAGATTAGATCTGTATCAGAATGATCCTAGGGAGTTCAGTTAGGAGGATATTATAGCAATCCAGGCAAGACATCATGGTCTCATGGAACAGAGTTGTTGGTGGTGCTAGAAATGGAGAATAGATGGATGTGGAAAGACTAGGTGACAAAGCTCTGACTAGGGGACCACATGCTAATATGTCATGTCTATTTTCTCCTTCTTGTTACCCCCCAGCTCTCCTTAGTTTCTGTTGCACCAATAGGCTCCTTGATCAGCATCATTAACAACGAAGATATAAGAATCATCATAAAGAATTCCTCAAATTTGGAAAAAGTCATCAAAAGGGCTTTAAGGGCCTCTAGACAGAGTCTCTAAGGTATGAATTGGTTTGGCACAGCCTGACATTTAAAAAAAAAATACCTGGAATGTAAAATAAACTTAGAAATTTTTTAAAAAAACAATGGAATGTGAGTAAGACAGGGAGTCAGAAAACTTAGAACTTGTTTAATGGTTTTCTTATACATAAAATGAGGGCAATGATACCTATACATCCTACCTCCTGGGATTTGGTTGTTTGAAGAAGCAAATGCTATAGAGAACACATGTCCAGAGGCGCACAGTGGTTCATGTTAACAGAGCTCCTGGTGTTTGAAGTTTCTGTAATACCTTGCTCAAACTATTTAAGGAGATGTTCATCAAGTATTTACACATAAAATAAAGAATTGCATGCTCAAAATCCTGTTCATTCTTTTCCTGTCTTTACTGCTACTTAGCATAATAGTAAGTGAAAGTTATCTGCCCAGTATAAAAGGCTAAACAAACACAAGATACATCAGCTTGTTATTCAGTGCATAGTTTAATTGGAGAGTTGAGAGTTTGGTGGTTGTTTTTCTGGTGTAAAAGAGGGAGACTGCTCAACCCTCTAGTTGAAAATGATCTTTCTCATGGCTACTGAACCTTGGTTTTTCCCTTAGTCATCTAACAAGTTAAAAATAGTAATAGGTAACACTTATTAAATACTAGGCACTTTTCTAAGTAATCTGTGTGTATATATACACATGCATATTCATATACATTTGCGCACACACACACACACACACACACACATACCCCTCACCACAATCATATCTGGAGGGTACTATTATTACCATCTCCATTCTACAGAGGAGAAAAACTTAGGCACTGAGAGACTAAGAAACTTGCTCAGAGTCACAAAGCTAGTAAGTAGCTGAGCCAAAATTCAAACTCAGGCACTCTGACTCCAGAGTCCGTGAACTTTAACCCCACTGTGCTACCTCTTTGTAATGTACCAAATGCTGAGTAGTGTGTTATACTCTGCTCCTAACAAGATTATCCCAATTCTAGTTATTGCATTTTTTTCTCTAGAAGAATTTTTGACTGACAGAACTCTGACTAAATTTCTCCAAGAATTACCACTCACCTGGCCCACAGCTATTAAAGTCAGGCTAGTAAGATAATCCCAGATGGGTGGGAGAACAGGAAAATTCCCCAACAAACTGCAGTCAGCTAAAGCCATGCCCAAAAGAAGCAGATTGCCACCACATAGTTGCTCTGTCAGGATGATGAATTCCAGGGCCCAGCGATATGCAAAGATAAGGAAATAAGGATTCTGGCATTCCTTTTCTAGTGTCTTGCTGAGTGATTATAGAGACGGCAGTACTTCATCTAAACCTTGGAAATTGAGTAGATGCTCCTTAAACTAACAAAGGGGAAGTGATTCCAAGTAGAGCAAAGAAAAATAGTAAGGAGAAAACAAGGAACTGCAAGGGCAGGGAGAACAGAGGCTGAGTAAGCGAGGAAGTAGCGTTAGGCAGGTCATGCAGGGCTTTGTGGAATTTAGGAACATCATTCCTTTAGATCCAGGGAGCCACTGAGGAGGTTTTGAGGAAATGGGTGATTTGTTTAGAATGTCAGAAAAGGTTTAGGGGAAATATTATGGTTTCAGCTTTGGACTATCTGAGTTTGAGATATCTCTGGCACATTGAGTAGAAGAATTCTGTGGACAAATGGAAATAAATTCTGTAGTTTAGAAGAGAGGTGTGGACTGGAAACAAATTTGCCTTTGAAAAGTTTATTCATCTTCCTCTGTTGAAATTAATTTGATATTTGCATGCTTTTGGAAGACGTTAGAGAGCTATTTCAAATAACTGTAGAGATTATAAAATAAAATATGTACGTTTTAATGTTTTACATCTCCAGTTTTTGTGAAAACTTGAAGCATTACTTTCTAGAGAATATTTTGTTGTTCATCTGTTATGTATTTGTTATTTGAACAAATAAATATGAATATCCTTAAAAAGAAAGAAAGAAAAGAAACAGATTTAGGAGATAACTCGTGTTAGCTAGTAGTTGATATCAAGACCATAAATGATATATATATAAGGAAAGGAAAAGAGGATGGAAATTGGAACCTTGAGGAATAGTCCACATTTGAGAGTGGAGGACAGATGATAGATGAGCCTGAGGAGAGGCAGCAAGACAGAAGCATTTCATGAACAGGCATTAGAGAAGCCAAAGGAGGAGGGAGCATTACTTAAAACGGTGTGGACAAAAATGTCAGCTCCCTCAGAGGGGTCAAACGAGGTGAGGGCTGAAAGGCCCTTCCTAGTTCAATGGTGTGGCAGGGCCAGCTCCTAACTGCAAGAGGTAAAAAGAGAACATGAGGCTAGGAAATAAAGTGAAAGAGCACAGGGAGAGAGGGCTCTTCTGAGGACAGAGAGACAAAGGCAGCAACGTGCAGTGTTTTTCTGAGAGATTGGAAAGTGGCATTAAGTTACGCAGCCCTCGTTTCTCTGACAGTCTCTTAAAACACATCAGGGTTATAAACACCCTCTCAGTTGTTGGAGTTTCATTTTGGATTCCAGCAATCAAATTTTAAGGTTATTTTCCAAATCCCTAAACTGAGCA
>NW_007743645.1:0-990 GCF_000696425.1 Galeopterus variegatus | reverse complement strand
AGGCTAGGAAATAAAGTGAAAGAGCACAGGGAGAGAGGGCTCTTCTGAGGACAGAGAGACAGAGGCAGCAACGTGCAGTGTTTTTCTGAGAGATTGGAAAGTGGCATTAAGTTACACAGCCCTTGTTTCTCTGACAGTCTCTTAAAACACATCAGGGTTATAAACACCCTCTCAGTTGTTGGAATTTCATTTTGGATTCCAGCAATCAAATTTTAAGGTTATTTTCCAAATCCCTAAACTGAGCAACGTGGTACATTGGACCCTCTTTGGGGGTTCAGTTAACTAACATATAAGAACATATGAATGACCCAAAATACAGGTCTTATGTGTATGGGGACACAGAGCCACTAATTGAACTGAGTCTTTTCCATTGTCATAAAACCCAGATGATTTCACAGGTTGATGGGAATTTTTGTTTATTCTTTTTATTTTTCTCATAAGTTTATTAATAAGTTTAGTTCACAATAATCATGCAACCTCAGGGTTATTATTAAAGATAAGACTGTTCAAAAGAACCTAACTCTGTAAAGATTTCCCCACTTGTCTTCCATAATGTTTAAAATTCCAAGGTTTGTTACCTTGACCTCTCCCCCTTACTTGTGTGATCTCAGATGTGCCACTTAACTTCTCAGGACCTCAGTAGCCTCATCTGTCTAAAAATGGCACAGATGCTCATAAAACCATGTTATTCTAGCTTTGGCAAGCTTTTTCTGTCAAAAGCCAGATAATAAACACTTTGGGCTTTGCAAGCCATAGATAGTCTCTACTTCAACCACTTAACTCTGCTATCATAACACCAAGGGTTGAGCATCCCTAATCAAAAAATCCAAAATCTGAAAAGCTCAAAAATCTGAAACTTTTTGAGCATCAACATGATGCTCAAAGGAAATGCTCATTGGATCATTTCAGATTTCAAATCTTCAGATTAGAGGATTTTAAGATGGCGACGGGTCTGGAGCGGCCGTGCCAGGAGACAGCGCGATCCTGAGA
>NW_007743644.1:17393-18462 GCF_000696425.1 Galeopterus variegatus | reverse complement strand
AGACTGAATGATAAATGCTGGCGAGGTTGCAGAGAAAAAGCAACTCTCATACATTGTTGGTCGGACTGCAAAATGGTGCAGCCTCTTTGGAAAATGGTATGGAGGTTCCTCAGACAATTGCAGGTAGATCTACCATATGACCCAGCTATCCCAATGCTGAGAATATACCCAGAGGAATGGAAATCATCAAGTTGAAGTTATACCTGTTCCCCAGTGTTCATTGCAGCACTCTTTACAATAGCCAAGAGTTGGAACCAGCCCAAATGTTCATCATCGGATGAGTGGATATGGAAAACGTGGTATATCTACACAATGGAATACGACTCGGCTATAAAAACGAATGAAATACTGCCATTTGCAACAACANTTTTTCTCAGAAATAGAAAGAACTATCCAGACATTTATATGGAATAATAAAAGACCACGCATACCCAAAGCAATGCTGAGCAATAAAATATAGCTGGAGGCATAACACTACCTGACTTCAAGCTATACTACAAAGCTATAATAACCAGAACAGTATAGTACTGGCATAAACACAGACACACTGATCAATGGAATAGAATAAAGAATCCAGAAATCAACCCACACACTTACTGCCATCTGATCTTTGACAAAGGCACCAAGCCTATTCACTGGGGAAGGGACTGCCTCTTCAGCAAATGGTGCTGGGATAACTGTATATCCATATTCAGGAGAATGAAACTAGACCCATACCTCTCACCAGATACTAAAATCAACTCAATATGGATTAAGGATTTAAATATACACCCTGAAACAATAAAACTTATTAAAGAAAACATAGGAGAAACACTTCAGCAAATAGGACTGGGCACAGACTTCATTAATACCACCCCCAAAGCATGGGCAACCAAAGGAAAAATAAACAAATGGGAGTATGTCAAACTAAAAAGCTTCTGCACAGCAAAAGAAACAATTAACAGAGTTAAAAGACAACCAACAGAGTGGGAGAAAACATTTGCAAGATATACATCCAACAAAGGGGATGTATTAATATCCAGAATATACAAGGAACTCAAACAACTTTACAAGAAAAAAACAAGCAACC
>NW_007743644.1:15048-15861 GCF_000696425.1 Galeopterus variegatus | reverse complement strand
TTTATAAATTGGATCTAGTGAATGCTATTAAGATATATAAATATATTTGCAACACAATATACATATATATATATATATATGAATAAATAAAAATGAGAATGCTTCAAATGTAAATGAATATAATTGATATGAAAACAAAAATTAAAAGAAATGATAAAACATCATTAAAAATATCGACATGTTTCAAAAGGAGAACCATAATACATATCTTCTTTTCAAATCAATAGATAAGTGAACGCAATACAAGAATTTCAATACCATTGCTTTGACTACTTGACAATGTAAGTCTGAGTTCTAACTAGAAACACAGACATGTGTTTAGACCATCTACTTGGATAGACAGGGACTGTAACGTGGTTATGCTTGTGTCTCTATTGTGTCTGCAGTGTCAGTAAGTTCACCAATAATAAAATTTTAAATAATTGAAAATTTAAATTATGGAACATAGGGATAGATAATGAAATATATATTTTACAAACAACACCAGTGGTAATTTCTGTGGACAAAAATTACCAATGGCTGCTAAAATGAATGGGTGAGAGTAAGATGAGAAACAGGATATTTTCATTGCTGTAAACTATCTCCCACCAAAAACTTATTAATTACCAAAATAAAAAATACTAACTTGCCAGTGAAAAAATCTGTCAGTTTCTACCTTAACTCAGTAATTGAAATTAACTTCAGTAATGAGACACATTGACAAGTATCTCCTGGTATGATGCACTAAAAAGGCACATCACCACTTTTATGGTGTTCTTGCCAAAATACATAACTTAAAATGAATCATAAAGAAATGTTCTATAAATTCACAAT
>NW_007743644.1:7215-14556 GCF_000696425.1 Galeopterus variegatus | reverse complement strand
TGGAGGAGACTAAAGAGACATGACAGTTAGACTCAATGTTGAACCTGGATTGGGTCCTGAACTATAAAAAGGACATTTTTATGAAAATTTAGTATATTTCAATGAGGTCTGTTGATTGTTCACACCATTATATAAATATCCTTTTTCTTAATTGCACTAAACTTCTGTAATATATTGACATTTGTATAAGCTTCACAGAATTTTACATGATCTATGTAAATCATTTTTGTCTGCAATTATTTCAAAAAGGAAAATTTAAAACAAAAAATAAACATTTTGAGAAAGACTGCAATAATAATGATATCAGTTCTGGTAAATGTTAAAATATATTATACAATTATAATAATTAAAATACTGCACACTTAAGGGGCAGAAATTTATAGAAAAAATAGTGCACAGATATTTAAATTTAAAATTAACCTGGGTATGTATACAAATTAAGTAGAGAAATAATATAAACTAGAAAGGTATATATGGTTTACTTAGCATTTGGTGCTAAAAAATTATTATGTTGGAAAAAATTATACAATTTTTTCTTTTGGTACATACCCAAATTAGAAATGCACATGTAAGATATGTAAATAAATACAAACTACAGAAGAAATAACTGTTAAAATTTCAGTCTATCTTTGGTATAATTGTATATGTTCTATTTTATGATTGTTAACTTTGTTTTTTTGCATATTTTCTACAGAAACATGTATTACGTTTATATAAATAATGAAATATAAATTTTTAAAATTACCTTTTTTAATAAACAAAAACAGATCCCAAATTTGACAAGATTTGTCAGATGTTTCATAGATCTTTCTCAGATAATTCAACATGTAGCATTTATTCTTTTATTCATTTTGCAACATGCATGGTGGATTTATCATATTAAAAGCATTCCGTTAGATAGTGGAAATAAAAAAAAAAGTCAGATATACCCTTCTAACCAAATAGACATTTGCTCTATAATAAGAGACCAAAACAAGTGAATAATTATGTATCAGAAAGATTCCAATCCAGAAGTATTTATATTTACATTTCTAAGATAAATTGCTGAAGCAATTAGCAGGAGGAGCAGAATAAGAAATTATAACAGAGGGTATTTTGAGAACCGAATGAAACTTTTGAGACTCATCTGACTATAGACATTTTTGTTTTGAAATATTATTAGTATTATTGTTAGTATTTTATTTTCTAATACAGATGTAAAGAAAAAAAGCTCTTGCTCCTTCTTGCTTTATTCTTTACCCTCAATTTTGAAGAACATGATTGTGAAAATGGGAATGAATCTATTCTTGAATGTTATTATATTTAATTGACTCCTCAAATGTCATAGAAAGAATAATATGCATGAAGATGACCCAATTTTAGAAGCAAGGAATTTACCCATATCTGTAATCAAGAATACTTTTTTTTTTTTTTAACAGAAGTATTTCTCCATATCAAGATTCAGGAATATAAAAATGTTCTCTAGGTGCTACCACTACACGGAGGGTATCACGTAGAAAAACAAAAAATATTTTTAATAGGTATTTTAAGTGAGGAAACTGAAGAATATTTAAAGAAAATTGACTCCATATTATTTACATACATACGTTTAAAATGATTTAAGGTTAGAGAACCCATATCTATCTTTCAATACACTGTCCTGGGTTGAACAGTGTTGCTGTAAAATTCATGTCCACCTGGAATCTGTGAATATGACTTTGTTTGAAAAAAGAGTATTTGCACAGATAGTCAAGTTAATATGAGCATACTGCATTGAAGTTGGTCATAAATCCAATGATTCGTGTGCTTTAAGAAGAGGACATTTTGGACACAGAGGAGACACGTGGGGATAAAGGCCCTGTATCGACGGGGCAGAGATTGGAATGATGCAGCTGCAAGCCAAGGAACACCAAGAATTGCAGTGCTTTAAGAAGAGGACATTTTGGACACAGAGGAGACACGTGGGGATAAAGGCCCTGTATCTACGGGGCAGAGATTGGAATGATGCAGCTGCAAGCCAAGGAACACCAAGAATTGCAAGAAACTACCAGGAACTATGGGAAGACAAAGATGCATTATTTTTTAGAGCCCCCAGATGGAATATTACCCTACCAACCCCTTGATTTCACACGTTCAGCCTCCAGAAGTGTGAGAGAATAAATTATGCTGTTCAAACCACTTTATTACAGCAGCCTTAGGAAACTTATGCAAGCATGTTGAGTTAAGGCTATGTTAACATTGAATTTTACTAATTCTAATTATTTGTAGATAATATATGAATACTCATACTATATTTGTAGATAATACCACTGGTAAAATCTGTAATGTATTTGCAAAAAAATACAACAGACATTAAAAGGTCTTATGTATAAACCCATTATACAGAATGCCTTAACTTTTCATAGCAATGTAGTTATTTGTATAGTTTCAAAAGGAATCTGTCATGCTATACAACAGAGTGTAAATGGGAAAACTGAATTTACAATGTGCTATACCAGAAAAAGTTGCAGTTAAAGTAGGGCATATCTCTCCAGGGGTGATAAACTAACCATTAATGAACAAGAACTATGCCTCCTGTATAGAAATGATGATTAACGTTTGGCCCTTAGTAGCAGCTCAGGATCATATGACCCTAGATTTGTTGACTAAAAAACAAGGAAGTCTATGTGTGTTAATTTAAACTTCCTGCTGTACTTAAGTAAAAAAAGAAAAAAAAGAAAAGAAAAAATAATCTGGTACGATTAAAGCAAGATATTTACCATAAAAGGAATACCATAATACATCCAGGGACTTCCCTTTTTAGCTATGAGAGTAGATTTGCTCTTCCACCAAAATAACTATAAAAGTAGATAAAATATATGCACTAATATTCAGGCACTGAATACCAAGCAGTATAGAACTTGGTCCTTCAAAGAAGAGGAGCCTAAGAGGTGAACATGATGATTTCCCAGCATTCTATTAGATATGCATTTTCTGCATTTTTCTGTAATGGCATGGGTTATTTGATCCCATGGAGCATAATGATCTAACTAAATAGGCATAGGTATGAGTTCCAGGCTATAAAAAGCCTGGAATTTGAGTTTCATGGCAATTCATAACTGGTTTTTGGTTGAAGACTATGCTAGACTTGTGCAGATTAAGATTCTGTGGAACTTAGTTAAAAACCCTAGTGTTAAAGGGTAATACCAAAAGGTATAGGATGCTTAGGTAATTCCAGCATTTATGGGCTGGTTATGTCTCTGATTATGTCAGACATTCAAGTGAGATCCCAGAAAGGCCATGAATATCCCTTAGATAAGAGTCCTGCTCTAGTACAAGACCAGAACCCAAATAGGTCTACTGTAACAGAGTAAAATCAAACATAACAGTACTAAAAGGACTCACCAGTAATTCAACCGGCTGCCAGAATAATACCCAAAATAAGCCAGTGTCTCTACAGTGTATTTTTATCATGGTCAGCATGCAATTAAAAATAACTAGATCTACAAAGAAGCAAGAAAATGTTATTAATTTTTAAAAGTTACTGATTAAATATTATCAATTAAGCTTCTATAAAATTAAAATGTTATCAACCAAGAAAGAAAGAAATAGCTTCCAAGATAACAACAGGTGATGGAAATAGCAGAAAGCACTTTTGTCATCTATTTTAAGTATGTTTTATAAGTATGTGCCAAAACTTAATGGGAAAGATATCCATAATTAGAAAAGAGATGGGGAACCATAGAAAAGAAATAACAACTATAAGAAAGAACCAAATAGATATTCCAGCATTAAACATGTAGTGCTTGAAATAGAAAGTGTAGTGGGTCAATGTGAGGAAAGTGGAGCTGGTTTGGTCAGGCCTTGTTGCCTCATATCTGGCTGGGTATGATTCAGCACATCTGTTGTAAACAAGTTACATAAGAGTAGAGTTAGTGCACATCTAAACCCATTTACTCCTTGTTTCCTTGCTGCCATTGTGTACTGTTGGTATGGAAGGCAGTGGCTCTGAATTGCTGGTTGGCAGAGCTTGTGTCTGAAGAATAAAGCATGTCCACTTTGCCAGCTGCTACTCGGTTTTTCTTTCATCTGCCTGGCTCAGGACCTGCACAGCATGGGGCAGAGGGGTTTGTGATCCAGCCCAATGGTCAACATCAGATTGGATACTGCCGAATAAAGTGTTAGTGAACATAAAAACAGATTAATAGAACGCATTTAATAAGAAGAACATAGAGAAAAGAAAAACAGGAGGAAAAACCAGGGCTTTTGTAAACAATTGGAAAATATTAAGTGGTTTAACATATGTGCAGTTGGAAGTAATAAGGGAAGGAGAAATAGAAAGAATGAGTCAGTAAAAAATGTTTTGAATAATTATGAGTGGAATCATACTAAATTAAATTTCAGTATTCAATTTATAAAACCAAGAACATCAACCAACTGCAAGCACAATACATGCAAAAATAAGTCAACTTGAAACATCATAATCAAACTGTTGAAAATAAAAGACAAAGAGATAATCTTAAAAGCTGCCAAAGACAATTGACACATTTCATACAGAAGAATAATCAGATGGATGATGGATGTCTTCTCATCAGGAGCAGTGGATGCCAAAGACATAGCTAAAGTATGAAAGGAAATATAAACTCTCAAAACTTATTTTTTGTCCAATGAAATTATCTTCAAAGTTAGGAGAAATAAACATTTATTCAGAGTAAAAAGAAAACTTGAGAGAATTCATAGCCAGAATATCTATACTAGAATAAATGCTAAAGAAATTTCTTTAGAATAAAAGGAGCTGATGCCAGCTAGAAATTCAGAACCAAATAAGGAATAAAAAACACTGAAAAAGGTAAATAAGTGGGCAAGTATAAAAAAATTATGTTTTTTTCTTTGAAACACAACTGTTTAATATAAAAATAATATTTTATTGGGAGTTTATCACATATTTGTAGGTAAAATATACAATAATAATAACAACAATAAATATCACAATAATAATAAATAATAACATAAAAGATCTGGAAAATAGGATTTTATAGTTTCAAAGATATTACATTTTACATAAGTGGTGTCATGACTAAGTTAAAGTGGTCTCTAATAAGCGAACATTATAATGCCTAAAACAATTGTTTGCTTTCAGAGTAAAGATGGGTAGCTAAAACACCTATTCAGACATTAAAATTAAATATTAATTCACTTAACCCTCAAAAAAGTGAGAATGGAGATACGGGGGAAAAGGCAGATGACAAATCTAGGAAACAAATAACAAGAAGGTAACCATAAATAAAACATACCAATAATTGCATTGAAAATAAGCAAATCTTACATTCCAATTAAAAGCAAAAATGTTCAGAACAGGTGCAAAAAGCAAGTCCCAGATATATTCTGTTTATAGTATACAATTTAAATAGAAAGAAAAAGATAGGTTCAAAGTAAAAGCATTGAAAATATTTTATGCAAATAGAGCTGTGGTGTTTCTATTAATTTTAGACAAATTCAATTTAAAAACAAATATTAGCAGAGTGAAAAAATAATAAAATTAAAGGGAGAAATAGAGAAATTCACAATCATAGTTAAGAAATTGTAACACTCTCTCTGGATATATGATAAAAAATGATAAATACATGGAAGATTTGAAGACAGTGTCATCTGGCATGCTATAACATATATAACACACACACACACACACACACATCACTGAAGACTACACATAAACCAGTCATTACGACTGACCACATGATGAGCCATGAAATACATCTAGAAGTTAAAAAGACTACAATATTGTAGTCAGTGTTTGTACCTATAAGCCACAATTTTAAAAAACTAAACAAAAGTCCTAATTTGAAATGTTTTCAGTTTCCCCCCTCATGCCCAATTTATTGCTTGCTAAAATCCTAATTATGTGGGCCGAGCCCGTGGCGCACTCGGGAGAGTGCGGCGCTGGGAGCGCAGCAGCGCTCCTGCCGCGGGTTCGGATCCTATATAGGGATGACCGGTGCGCTCACAGCGCTCACTGGCTGAGCGCGGTGTGGCTGGTCTCAAAAAGGACAAAAAAAAAAAAAATCCTAATTATGTAACCACTGGCTCTCTCAATTAAGTACAAGCTAGTTCTAGCACATACCAGTAATAGCACGTTGTTCTTTAACTACAACAAAATTAAATTAGAAGTCAATAAAAATAAAATATCTAGAAAAGATACAAATATCTGAAAACTTAAAACCACATTTAAAAATCAACTATAGGTAAAAATAAAATGAAATGAGAAATTATAGATATTTTTCAACTAAAGGATAATGAAAATATAACAAACTGGAAAGTAACTAATAGTACGAAAAAATATAGATTGAGAACTTAATAACTGAATATTATTAAAAAAGGAAGTATTTAAAATCAGTGATATGTTTCTACTTTAAGACACTAGAAAAAAAGAGTGACAATACTATTAAACTATTAAGCCAAAGTACTCAGAAGAAGAGAAATAGAAAGAAAGAAAAAGAGTGGAAAGAAATTGAAAACAGGCAAATAACAGAGAAAAATAAACCCCGAAGTTGATTCTGTGAAAAGACTAATAAAATTTATTAAAAGTCTAGCAAGACTGAGCAAGGAGTGGGGGGAAGGGGAAAAACATCAGATGATCAATATTGGCAACATCACTACAGATACAACAGACACTTAGAAATAATAATGTAATATTTAAGCAACATAATGCTTTGACACCATAATAAAATTGACCAACTTGTTAAAAAACAATTATATGAGTGGACTTGGGAAAAAATAAACAGAATAGGCATAAATCTGTCAAATAAATTTAATCTGTAATAAAAATTCTCAAAGAGAAAAGAGTTCCACTGGAATATTTTATGAAATATTCAAGAAACAAAACATACGTACACTCTTTCAGGAAATAGAGAATGCTAATCTACTCCTGAACTTATTTTAGGAGGTCAGAAATACTCCAGTTTTAAAATTCCACAAAAACATTGCAAATGTATAAAATTAGAAAATTATATATCATGATCCTTCATGAACTTAGACATAAAAATGCATTATAAAATATTCAAAAGGCCTATCAAGCCATATATAAAATTTATAATACTCCAATGTAAAGTTTATTCCAGGAATACAGGTTGGTTTTACATTTGAAAATCAATCAAGAAAATTCAATACATTAACAACATAAAGTAGAAAAGTCATATGTATCTCCAAATGAATGCAGAAAAATTATTAGAGAAAATTAAACCCACTCATGATAAAAACTCTTCACAATCTAGGAATAGAAGAAAACTTCTTCAACCTGATAAATAGCATCTACAAATCAGCTATAGCTCACATCATAGTTAAGGTGAATTCTTGAATATTTCCCTTTAAAACTGAAAAAAAAAA
>NW_007743644.1:4976-6583 GCF_000696425.1 Galeopterus variegatus | reverse complement strand
AAAAAAAAAAGCCAAAGATAACCCCTCTTACCACTTGTATCAACAATATTCTGGAGTATAAGTATGCTATTGATTTTGGCATATTGATTTTGTATCCTGCAATCTTACCGAATTCCAGAACTCCTAATTATCCATATCAGAAAAAAAAGCAACTGAAAATTTACCTCATAGTTCCACAAAAATTAATTTGAAATGAATCATAATCCTAAACCTAAAGCTGAAACTACAAAGCATTTAAAGGAACGAGAAATAGAATTTCTTCGTAGCCTTAGAAAAAGCAAAGATTTCCTGGAAATGACAGTAAAAGTACTAACAATCAGAGAAAAAATGAAAAATGGACCGTCCAAATTTACAACTGGAAATCTTGGTACCCGGATTTCCTGGCATTCTGCTCATGGGTAACCTTGTATGATGGTTGATCAACTCAGAGGGACCTCAAGGGCATTAACTACAGGGGACCTTTGGTACCATTACTTAGAAACCTTAAGCAATAATATTTTAAAAGCTTTAATGAGATATAGTTAGCATATAATAAAGTTTACCTATTTCAAGTAGATAACTCAATGTTTTTAGTTATTTACAGTGCTGTGCAACCTTCACCATAATCTAAGTTTAAATATTTTCTTCATCCCCCAAAGAACCCCATGCCCATTCACAGTCACCCCCATTCCCTTCCTCACTCCCCCTAGCTTCAGGCAACCACAAATCTACTTTCTGACTATGGACATGTCTATTCTGGAAATTTTGTATATAGAATCACATATTACAAGATCTTTTGTGGTTGACTTCTTTCCTGTAGCACAATAGTTTTGAGATTTATTCATGTTGTAGCTTGTATCAGTCTTTCATTACTTTATGTTGAAGGGTAATATTCTGTGGTATGGATACATCACGTGTTATTTATCCATTCATCAGTTGATGGACTTTTGCTTTTTCTATTTTTGGCTATTATGAATAATGTTGCTATAAACATCTGTCTACAATTAAGCATTATGTTTTGAAACCTATTTTGAGGAAGTTTCAGACTGAGTGGCTTTTTAGCACAGTTTACAAAGTAAGGGCAGAAAAAGAAGTTTCACATCTGACATCAACTTGCTACATTTTTTTTTTTGTCCTTTTCTTTTTTTTTTTTGTGACTGGCCGCACCGCGCTCAGCCAGTGAGCACGTCGCACCGGTCATCCCTATATAGGATCCGAACCCGGGGCGGAAGTGCTGCTGCGCTCCCAGCGCCACACTCTCCCGAGTGCGCCACAGGCTCGGCCCTCAACTTGCTATTTGAACAAAGTCAAGTTACTTCACTTTTCTGAGCTTCAGTTTTATTTTTATTTTTTTTTTAATCTGGAAAATGTAAGTGGAAACAGGATGGCTTACATTAGATAATGCATAAAAGGTGCCACTATTTATCTAAAGGGACCACAATAAATACTAGCTGTAATTATATGCACATTTTCTTCTCGATTTTTTTTTATTCCACTAAACTTCCTTGCTCATGAGTTGAAATAAATAAGAATGAGGGAAAATATGTGGTTTAAATAGCATCTTAATTCTTTTGGGCTTCAATTCATTGCTCTGTAAAACACGGGGATTGGGTAATCCCTAGAGTTCC
>NW_007743644.1:3671-4216 GCF_000696425.1 Galeopterus variegatus | reverse complement strand
TCTTTTGGGCTTCAATTCATTGCTCTGTAAAACACGGGGATTGGGTAATCCCTAGAGTTCCTTTCTGGCTTTAATATTTTAAGGTTTTAAACACATTTAAAATTGTCTTCTGTGAACACTGTAAATGAATGTTTGATTAATTCTCCAGGGTCATATAGCAAATCTGTTGCAGAGTCAGCATTTGAACTCTGGTCTTCTTAGGGGTTTCAGACATTTGTATTAAAAATTCATTCTTTCTCAGAGTTTAAGGTGCTAAGGAAATGAGTGCAGAGTCGCTTAATCAGCCTCCTGGCGAACCAGAAGTTAATGCCAAATGTATTGATGTTTTCTGATCATCTATAGTTTCCTATTCTTCTTTCTCTTATTACTTGGCAAGGGCTCATTTGTTGTTTTGGTGTGAAGTAGTCTATTTTGTCACAGTTCTAAAAGTATTGCAAACACAGTGTTTTCATCTTCACTCTTTTTATAGTTGAGGTGAAAGTGTTAATTTCAAAGTTTATTTATACTAATATGACTTTAAAAAACAAATCTGTTGAGTGATTTCC
>NW_007743644.1:0-3258 GCF_000696425.1 Galeopterus variegatus | reverse complement strand
AAAGGAGACCACCAGGTTTTGTGCTACCTTAAAATACATAGACTCGTTGTTGGAAGACATAGGGACACAAAGGAAATGTGGAAGCTTTATATTTCTGAGAATGTGACGGCTTTGTTTCACAGTGGGATGACGATGGTGCTCAGGGAGTGTTGTGTGAGGAGCTGCCTGGGTGAGTTACTTCAGCCTAACAGGCTTATCTGAAACGGATATGGTTGGATTCTCAGGCAGTAAATAGTACCCAGCTGGAGTTTGCTTCAGTCTACTTGCTTCATTTTCTGACCAACTTTCTGAATTGGCCATTTCTTCTTCTTCTCAGAGTTACATATATGAATAAGAAGCTTGGAACCCCAAAGGACACAGACTCAGTTTTCCTTTCACTGCTTACCCTTCCATCTTCAGGCCCAGAGAATTCTAAGCAGCAGAAGGAAGGCTTATTTTATCTGTGCCCTTTGCATTCCTTCTGCATGATGCTCCAACCCTTAAATTGCACATGTGTTTACGGATTTTCAGTTTCATAAGAGCAGGAGAAAATAGAAGCAACTTTGCTCCAAATAAGCACTAAGTATTTCACTGAGAGGCAGTATAGCATAGCAGTTGAGGGTGGAGGTTTTAGAACTCACAGGGACATAAAACATAAGTACATATTGTGTTATAATCTTGGACTCAGCCTGAATTTTACTAATTTCATCTGTAAAGTAGGGCTAATAATGTAGTCTTGAATATTAAATGTATATTAAGGAATTAGCATGTTGTCTGCTAAATACTAAAGAGTTGATATTTCCTCAAAATCTAGTCTTCTACCCAGTCTCAATGAGTGACAGTGCTGAATGTCCACAGCTGGATGTAATTCAGTATACCACCTTGCCCTTTCTACCCAAGTCTAGACCTTCAACAGATTCTCTGAATTCTGATTGCAAAATCTGTCTTAACAGGTGTTGCATCCTTGACTTTTCTCTATCTCTAATGCCACTACTAGAATCCCAGCCATCACCAGCTTTAGCCTGGACTGCTGAAATAATCATTGTGTGTGACCACCTTATCTGCCCTAGGACCTCCAACACTTTCTTTAAGCAGCAGACAGAAAGAGAGATAAATCATTGTAACTGCATCATGTCCTTGCTTGAACTTCTTCTGTAGCTTCTCAGCACATTTATTCAAGACTCTGCATCTTTAATGTGCTCTGCCAGGCCCTGCCCAGAATTTCCCCAAAATACTTCTCTGTGTAGTCCCCAGCTGCTCTTCCCAAAGGAACGGTGTCTGGTTACACCTGTCTTTATTTCAGCCTCTCTAAAGAACTGAGGTCTTTTGCTATTTGAGATTTTCATACATACAGTTCCTTCTGTCTGGAATATTCTTTCTGCTGTTTGTTTTACATTTTTAGAAATTTCATTATTTTTCCTCAAAATCATATTCTGGAACATTTCAAAATGAAAGAAAAGTTGCAAGAATCATATAATGAACCCCCACATACTCGTCACCTAGTTTAACCAGATATTAACATTTTGTGTCGTTGTTCAGCTCTCCCTAATGTATGCTTTCCATGTTATATGGGATGTTTCAATTCTGTTACAGAAGAGGAACATACACATAAAGAGGACAGATAAACCTAAGTATACAAGCAGGTGGCTTGTGAGACACATTAGACTTAGATAAGGGAGTGTCAGAACATAAGGATGGAAGGATCAGGAGACACTAAATATGCCTAATTAATTAAATATACCTAAAGCCCTATGAGGCACTCAGTAAATCAGTATTCATTGATGTATTAAATCATCCACCTGTTGACACCCACTCTAGCCCCATGTGTCTTCTGCTCAAGAAACTCAAAGTTAATTTGGTGCTCATCAGGCTAAGTGGCCAGGGTTCTTTAGTGCTCAGCACCAATCATTATCTTTCTCCTTAATCATCCTGAATGCATAAAGCTGGTTCTCGGATCCATTCCTCAGAAAGCATTTAGGGTAATGATCTGAGCTCTTGCAAATTGATAATGGTTTTTCATACTTGATAGCATTTTTTAATACTTGAAGATGAGTTTTGTTTGGTATAAATCCTTGATTCGTATTTCCCTGAATAGCTTGTATACGTTATTCCATTTTCCTTTGGAATGAAAAATTGCTGTAGAAAAGTCTGAAGATGATGTAATCTGCTTAGGTGCCCAAAGACTTTTTTAAAGTTTAGTAATTTTACTAGAATTGTCTTCTTTTTAATAATTCTTATTTGATTTCCTTAGGAATACCGTGTACTCTTTTAATGTATATTTTCAAATCTCTTTTATTGCATTCCAGGAAATGCCTTATGTATTATACTTTTCAGCATTTGTTCTACCCTTTTGCTTTATTTTTCTTTTTCAGGGACTTCTATTACTCATATATTGTGTCTTCTTTGCCTGCCTTCAATTTTTGACATTTTCTTTTAAATCATTTTTATCTCTTTCTTCATTTATTTTTGATTTCTATAATTTTCCTATTTGACTTACATTTTTAAAGGTATTATTGTTATGTTTGTTCCTGTTTGTGTTCTTTCTTGTTTAGTCTCCATTTTGGAATAATTAATTTTTGTAATTAATTCAATTTTGAGTCTGTCTCTTCATGTCTTAGTTTTCCTAATTCTCATTTATATGGCTGTGTTTTCATATCCTGTGTCATCTTTTAAATGTCTCATTTTGAAATGGTACACTAACAGTTTTCCTCAGTATTTTAAAGCATGTCTTTCTGTCATATTTTCTTTACCTGTAAGAATGTTATTCTGTTTCTTTATTGCCTTAGTCTTATAATAAGTTTGTATAAGATTTGAGCTCAATAATTTTCTGTTGCTCAAATTTTTGTGAATTTTATTTTGCAGTGGTTTAGAAGAAATCTTTTTTCTTTTTTTTTTNTTAGGTGTGATCTTAAATTGCTCTACTAAATATTCCACAGTTCCACATAGTTGTTGTGTTGCTCTCCTTGTTTGTGAAAATAATCAATATCTTAAGTATCAAAATTTCAAACTCCATTTAGAGATGAGATAATTGTGCCTATTATTGCAGTGTAATCAGAGGCATTGTTAACTAAAATATTTTGTTGGGATGCTAGGAGACAATTCTAATAGATTTTATCTGGGTATAGTAATGATTTTTAATTTGTTGTGTAATCAGGCTCTGCTGGAAGTGTCTGTGTAAGGCTGGGAGTGGGAATCTAGAAACTGGAGACAGCCCTTGAAAAGGAGACCACCAGGTTTTGTGCTACCTTAAAATACATAGACTCGTTGTTGGAAGACATA
>NW_007743643.1:17816-18465 GCF_000696425.1 Galeopterus variegatus | reverse complement strand
AAGCAAGCCTCAGGCACCACCGCCTACTCTTCCTTATTCTCCCTGCATGAAACAGAGGAAGCAAGCTGGTGTAAAATTCCTACTTGAAGTCTATGCTGATGACTGGAGTCGGCATTATTTTTTAACAAGAATCTCAGTTGTCTTGACCACACACAAACCTTTTTATCAATTGCCCAAGTGCAACACTAGTTCTGGTCAGGGTATCAGATTTTGGTCAATTCTGCCATGTCAGTCAGTAGATAGTTACGAAGAATGGTGGTTGAGCCTGTTGAAAAACTGCAGAATACTTCTAGATTATTTCTCAGTGATCTTCAATTGTTGTTAGAAAAAAAGATAATGACTGCTACATAATTTTAACAACTTAATTGCCTGTTCATAAAATAAAATAAAATTGATAGGTTATAAATCGGTCTTTCAAAGTGAAAATTTGTTAGGAGAGATTCACAATGAAACTTATAAAACCTAAGAGATTTGTATGTTTTTGTTCTTTAAAGTGTCATGTATAAAAAAATGAACAGAATTGTCAAATATCAGAAGAAACTTTAGAAACCATTACAATGTTACAATGTTATGAAGTATTCAAAACATAAAAAAAAAATGCAAAAGAAAGCTAAATTGTTCTCAACTGTATTGAAGTTTTCTTAGATAT
>NW_007743643.1:11377-12929 GCF_000696425.1 Galeopterus variegatus | reverse complement strand
AAGGGGAAAGAGAATAGGCTTTAGAATCAGACAAACGTGGTTAGACTCCCAAATCTGACACTTGCTAGTCACATGATCCTAGGCGAGTTGCATGACCTCAAAGACCCTGGGCCTTCAGTTGTTAAACGTGGATAACAACAGACACACCTGAGAGGGGGCAGAGGATTCAGTGAGACCCTGTGTGAAGCATACAGCAGGCACTCCATACATGGGTGTACCCTTCCTTTCTGTATTTTTTTTCTTCAACAATTAAAATATAACTGAGCCACGAGAGAGATGATAAACTCTAGAAATTGGGGACCTGTTCTCACTTATTTCTAATTTGCTCATGAGTTCAACATTTCCACCTGAAAATAAGATAAATTTTGTAGAGAAAAAGCATTGATGGAACCACTTTAAATGCCAGGGCCTTCTCACTGGTCAGCATGGAACTGGAAAATTGGAAGGAGGAAGACTGAGGAACTCTTGCTTGACTTCGCCACTGATGGGCTGTGTGAACTTTAATTAATTAATTAAGTCATTCATTTATTCATTCATAACTTTAAAAAGTATTTTACCAATTCCTACTTTATGCCAAATATTAAAAGTTACACATATGAATGAGCCTGTCCGTAAGGAATTTATATTTTTGAACGGGCAGGGAAAAAAGCAATTAGGAATGCAATGAAGAGGCTGTGGCAGAGGTATACACATGGTGAACTGAGGGCACAAGGAAAGAGTGGCCAGCTCTTAAGAAGAGAGCATCAGGAAGTCTTCAAAGAAGAGGTGATATTTGTGCTAAATTTAAAGATAATGGGTCTATACCAGCAGGGTGTGGGTGGCAAGGGGAAGATGTTCTGGCCACATTCTTGGCTGATAGAGCCATGTCACTATGGCAGGGCACCTTCTGAGAACATTGAGATGGCACTCAGTAGGCTATATGAAGATGGAGAGCTCATCCATCAGAAGCCACCTTACAGAGGACGCTGTATGCCGTGTTTAAGAGTTTGAACTTTATTCCCCAGCAAAGGGGAGTGAAAGATGTGACCAGATTTGTGCTTTTAGAAAGGTGGCTGAATAATGTGGTGAAGGGCTTGCCCTATGGGAAGGAGCAAAAGGAAAAGGCGGGAGACAAGGAAGTGGAGGGATTAGCAGAGTAAGCCACTACTTGGATGTGGAGGTGAAGGGAATGGAAGATATGTGGATAACCCTGAAAGACTAGGTTGAATTTTATGGATTCACCCATACAGGAAACACAGGACAGAGGAGCAGGTTTGGGTGAGGAAGTAGAGGTTAGAACTGCATGTTGGGCCTCCAGGTGGGAACATCCCACAGACATTTAAATTGACACATTAGAAGTGCATGGGAAAATTCTCATCTAGAAGCATGCACAAGATATGCTAAGTTGAAGTCATGGGAGTGGAAGAATTCACCTCTGAGTGTGCAGTATGCAAAGGTTAGGGACTAAGGAAGATACCTGGGGCAACACTATTCTTTAAGGGAAAGGCTTCTCCGGATCTCAGTTTCCTCTTCTCTTAAATGAGAAGGATGGGTGCTGTATTCTCGTAGGTCC
>NW_007743643.1:0-10610 GCF_000696425.1 Galeopterus variegatus | reverse complement strand
TGCTTTTTTATTTGGCTCGGGTTTTCACTTGCAGCCTCTCTTTTCTTTCTTCCACCTTTGTTCTTTTTGGAAAAGGCTGTTTGAAGCTTAAGCTCCTCTGAAGTGGCCCCTAGATCTTTCTGTCACAAGGACACTCACACAAAGGGGACAGCAGGGAGACTTTACAGAAGAGAAAAGGCAAGCGAGAATTGGGGCAGATCTCAGAGCAAGGATGTGGCCCTACTCATGCCTTCAAGAAGCCACAGCAGCCTGGATTTCCCTCCCACTCCTCAGTTGTTCAGGGGAGGTGTTTTTGATACAAACCAGAAGAATCACACAGGCATCTGGCATTAAATACTCAACACTACCGGCTTCTCTTCCTTTCTCTCCTTCCCTATACTGGAGAGAGCTCTGCCAGTACAGATTGTTTCTAAGCCATTGGTACCTCATTATTTGCTAGTAGATTTATAAATTATTAGGATCATAAAATTTTCATCAGCCATATCCCTATTTATCATTTTGCCTGCTCTTCTTCTATAAATGCATGGTATTACCTATTTTTCTACATCCTACCTGCATAAAGCACACATAAATGTTCTCTGGAAAATATACCCAAATTCCTATTAAACTCAAGATAAAGGGGAGAACGTTCCATTTATTTTTTGTATACTGCCTGTTTCTCATTAGCCTTGACTTCTTAAGCCCCCAGGTTATGGGCCAGTGCTTATTTTCATGGCTGCATTACTAGATTTTATTACATTTGCACCGAGAGGCAAGATAGTCTCATTTTATATCTGGAGAAATAGGTTTAGTGACCTGGTGACAGCAACTGGCCATGGATCAGTATATTTTCCTTATTATGTGAGTCTATGGCCATATGTTTTTGGTTGTCTGGGCAGAGTATAAAATGTACTTGCTCATAACATATAAATTCAGCACTAGTGATCTTTCACCCTCTTTTCGGAACCACCCAATATCAAGAAATGACAGCCCTCAGGACTTTCTACAATTCTTGTAAGGAGTCTTAGTATGAAAAGCATAATTCTTTTCTCTATGCCTAATCAGGTCATGCACCATTGAGAAAGAAAACAAAAACAAAACAAACAAACAAACAAAAACCCCACTTCCGGGGAAAATGAGACCATGATGAGTCGGCTTATGCAAATCCAGTGTCTGGGCATGCTCAATAGAGAGCACAGAATATTCTTGAATATTCCTGGTGCATGTGATAGGGTCTGACCAATGAACATGCTCCAGGAAGAGACCCACAGAGCATGTGCAAGATTAGTTGTTACATAACTGGGAGCCAACCCCTTAACTGAATATTCATTAGAAAGAGACACTATAAAAGCCAAATCCCAGCCAAAGGCAGGGTTGCTGCTCACTTTCCTTGAGGCTCCCCGTATTTGGCTGGCTGAGGTGTGTGTACTTCACTTTGTATCAAACTTACTTTCAGCAAGCAGCTGCTCGTTCTCTTGAGCCAACCTGCACTTTGTACTGAACTTTAAGTATGTTTTCCTTGCTTTTGTGTTAAACTTGGTGTGGGCCCTGCTTGGTCTCTGGAGCTTTGCCACACTCTCCGTGGAACCTGTATTTCTTATCTGTTGTGTTAAACTTGTTCTCACTTTCTACTTTGACTCTGCCCTTGAATTCTTTCCTTTGGTGGAGTCAAGAACTGGATAAGAGGAGTGGGTGGGTTGAGGTTGACTGTCGGGCCCCCAGACCCTACCTCCAACATCAAGATCATCAAAGTTATAAATTAACTATAGAACAGCAAGGAAGTCCTAACACCACCTTGACCAAACTCCTGCAGAAAGCACGTCTGCATCTCAGGCAACCAGACAAATGAGGGTCTAGAGGTCTCTAGAGATAGATATTCTACATCCTCCTCTAAATTCTTTTCCACAGCATACTTATCCTAACTTACTGAGATATTTTTCTTCTTTTGTCAGAGTAAATTCTCCCTTGCTGTCATTTAAATCTGTTCCTTTTAGCACTGTCTTCCGTGGAGACGCAAAGTAGTTTGGAGTCTCCTTATAGTGTCCGTAAATACATGGCCACCACCCTCTGGGGGGCCGTATGCCCCGACCCCAAAGCAGGGCACTGCTCCTGTTCCCCACTGAGTGGAATTTAGGTTCTTGTAGCCATACTTCAGAAACTCCACCATGGAGTAAGTGGTTGGAGGTGTCACATGTGCACTTGGGAAGAGAAAAAGGTAAATGGCCACACTGACCAGAGGCAAGAGAACCATCTAGTGATGCTTAACCACAATCCTGGTCGCTACTTGTGTCCCACCAAAGACAGAAGGCTGCTATGTGAGCTCCAAGGGTGTAAGTAACTTCCCAGTCAAGGAGGTACCGAAGAGTTGTCCCCTCCCAAATAAAAATCTCCAGAGTGGATATATTTTGAGTCCAATTCCTGTCTTCATAACTCAAACCTATGATCCCAATCCCGGCCTATCTGTAGGAAGGGTGAACTCCATTAACATCCTTTCCCCTCAAGATTTTTCACATCTTCACTTTTCCTTTCAGATCCTTTCCACCTTACAGGGAAAGCTGTTCTACTTCTTCCAGAGGTTCCCTCTACCTGTGCCCTTGATCCCCTCCCTTGCTTGCCACCTTCAAAGATTTTGCTCTATTATCTTGTCTCATTTACCTTTAATCTCTCTTTCCACTGTTTCTTCTTCCTTGGTCTAAAATAATGCTAAAAGCTGTTCTTACCTCCATTCCTCAGAAAGTACTTTTGAGCTTTCTCTTGACTTTTCCTATTGCTTTCTCTTGTTTTCATTAATTCTCCAACCCTTCAAAACTCAAGCCTATGAATTAATTTGTTTTCTTTACTTATTCTCCCCTTCACTTCTTAACCAGCTAACATCTGCTTCTGCTCCAAATGATAGAGGATGTGGGCAGAAGAGCATTGGCATAAGATACAGTGAAATTCTAACTGGATCAAGAGCCTCTTGAAGACATGGCTCTTTTGTTTGAAATGAATCAAGGGATGAACCCAGAAAAGGGATGGAAAAGCAAAGGGTAGGCATAAGGAATGACATTTATTCAATAACTGGTACTAGTACATGCCAGACACTGCGACAGGTATTATAAATACTTCTCATTCAGTTGCAGATGACTTTGGTTCTTAATTCAGTTCTGCTCCTAACCATCTAAATTATACTGAACAAGTCAATTAGCTTTCCTAGACCCTAGTTTTTTATTCTATAAAACAAAGTGGTTGGATTAAAGGATTTCTCATGCTTCTTGACATCTGAAAGATATGAAGGAAAAGCATTTGGTTGTTAGAGAAGACCTTAAAAATGAAGTGGTCCCATGGTTTCTAGGGTGTTTTATTTCAAACCTGCCAGGGATTCTTCTATCAAATTTTCTTCCTATTTACCAAACATGTATTGGGTAATAATTTTTTTCTCTCTTTTTCTTTCTAAGCCATATATGACTGGGGCCATATGGTCCAGTGACAAATTCATAGTTTTTGAAGCCAGGCAGTATGAATTTGAATCCTACCCCTACCACTTACTTACTCATATTATCCTGTGCAGGTTACTTAACTGATCTGAGCCTCAGATTCCTCACTTGTGGAATGCAGCTGAGGCAGGGACATGCACCTGCAAAAACCCTGCCCCCTAGGAACATGCAAGAGTTGGTTGGGGTAAAACATAAAGAGCCTTGTTCACAGGATGCTTGGCACAAAAGAGGCATGAAATAAACGTGAGAGTCCCTGGTGTTCTCCCTTGCTCCTTCTTTAATAGCAAGAGCATTGTTCCCACCAGGTTGTTACTTTCTCAGTGGTTCCTCGGTGGACTGGTGTCTTTCATGGGAACCACTGACCTACTCCAACTTCCTCGTTATATGATGAAAAAACAGTCTGCCACTTGTCCAAGTCCACAGGGTTAGTTAGCGGCAAAGTCAAAATAAGAAGTCAGGGTGTTTTACCGTTCATGCAATTCTTATTGAAGCTCCTCACAATGCTCCTTGAGGGGATCTATGGGGTCAATGTTGCATTCCTTGTGGTCTTCAGGAATGGAATTTTTCTTCAATTCAATAGTTATGATCTGACCCAAGATTTCTCTGTACTGTTAAAGCTGTCAGGTGTCCTGGTCTTTTATAACAGCAAAGAAGCCCGTCCCCTCCCCCAACCTCCTCCTAGTGGTTTTCTTTGCTCTTTCTTGTCTCTATAGTGGCACCTTCTCTGTACAGTCAGGGATCCATTTAACCAACTCCTTTCTGCACCTTTTAACTTTCTTCTGATGTCAGTTTTAGACATAAGCCCAAATTTTCGAAAACGTAAAAATAACAATAACCCTAAAAGTAAACAAACAAACCAAACAACATCAACAATTAAACTTTAAACATATATATGATGTGACTTTAAACAGTTTATTGAAAGATTCATATTATCTTTTAATTGTATTTTTCCACAAACTTTTTAAAGTACCCTTGTTTGTTGTGGAAAAGAATTATTCTAAAAATGTTCCTCTAGGGTTAAGCTGGCAGACACTGAAATTCATTTAGATGCTTAGCAGAAAAAGGAATGGATAAATGACGTTGTGGACATACGATGGGATACGATGGAATATTAAATGCCATGAGCCATCATCTGTTTCAAAGAATGTTTAATAACATGGCAAATCACTCACAATATAAAGCAAAATAATTTTCTAACAACTTTTTTAAAACATAAAAAATATTAGCTCAGTACTCTTAAAAGAAATTTTATATGCATAGGAAGGTGGTAGAATATGCAACTAATGTTTACAGTTTATCTCTGGAAAGTGGGATTATGAGTGACTTTAAATTTCTTCTTTATATTTTTTGTGCTTTTTAAAAATAATTGTTCCATGTTCCATAAGCAGTTGTTAATGAAAAGAAAAGTAGTTTTGATTTTAAGAATATAGATTGTTAAGTATCTTTTATGGTAACTAATATGCATACTTCGGGTGTTTTTTTCGTCAAATTGCCAGAGCTATTTGCATGGGTGTAAATTATTATAGCTAAGGAAAACTGAAAAGTAGCATCTATTCTCAAACTTTTTTTTTTTTTTGCAGCAAAAGTCTTTCTTCAGAAAAGGACTTACAAAGATGCCTCCTGTGTCAACAGAGAAAAAAGAAGAGCTGTTCTCATCCCAGCAGGGATAATGGGCCAAAATCTCATCATTCTCTATCCTGCAATCCTCCTGGTGGCAGCTGAAGTTGTTAGTAAAATCCTTTGGATTCTGAAGAGCATGATTTCTAAAGATTCTGATTTGGTACAAAATCTGCACACCACACATGAAGAATCAGGCACCAGGAAGGGCAGTGACTTGTGTAAAGTCCTCAGGTTTCCTGACCATGACAACACAGAAAACCCCAATTCTCAGACTGCTAGCTGGTTGCATTAGAGACTTGCCTACGTTAGGAAATCATTGTTCAGAGCTGTTCTTGGGATCCAAGAGCAGTAACAGTACCTGCAGTGCTGAGCATGGACAGCGAGCCATCCTCAGCTGTGTGCTCAGCTGGCCATATGCAGAATTCTGCCTGTTCAGCAAGAGCACGAACATTATTTATTATTCAGAGGTGACCATGGCCTCTTTTACAACCTTCAGACTTTGTGAATCTCCTCTAATCCCCACCTCCACCTTCAGGCTGCCTAGGTTTACAAGAAATCCTCTAGTAAATCCTTTCCCCTGGTTGCAGTGAATCAATGTCCCTGTAGTCTGCTAGTCCTCAAACCTGTTTCACGCAGAGCCAACTTTTGGATGGAAGCATAAAACGCCAAATCTTGCTGAAGCTATTCAGCAAGCCCAAGGTGTTTATGGGAGTTGGAGAGTGTTAATCCCCACTTGCGAGGCCAGCTCCTACTCTGGTAATTACATTTTTCCTCAAAAAAGTGTCCCTGCCTGCTGTTAGATGCAGTCTTCATTTTCACCTTGCTGAGTGAAGTTTGGAGTTAAGGTCTCTCTGAAGGTGGCTTGCTGACACCATAGGCAGCTTCGTTCAGAGGATGGCTGCATTTCAGCGCCAGCTGAGCTGGCCTCTTGGTCCTGGGATTTGCAGAGCTATTTGCAAAAAGGTTTGGATTAATGAAGTTGTGTACCTGTGAGGTATTATCACCTAATCTTTTTTCTGTCTTCTACTCTGGTAATAGAGATGGGGAACCAACCTCATGTGCCTCAGAATTTCAGTTTAGTAAAAGCCTAGAGGCATGGATTTTGAAAATATATCTGAACCCCTCAGATGTAACAGAATTGGATTGGAAATCTGTTTAAGCACCTAAAGAGAATGGAAGGTTTCCCACTGTTACACGTGCAGATGGACACCTACCTTCTGCTTCTGCACCTTCAAGAAGCTAAGGCAAAGTTTCTTTGCCAGGGTCAAACAGTATTCACTCCTAAGTGTCCAGCCAAGCTTTCTTGGTGCTTTCCATTCCACAAAAGGGTAAACTGAGGCAGTTCTTTTGAGCTTCGGAATGAGGACAGTAAGTCAAAGATTGAGGGGGTTGGAACAGCTGTGACATTTACCACATGCCTGATAATATACTTTCCTGAAGGTGGCTACTGTCATCATCAGTAACATCCAGAAGGGAGGATGTTCACAAGGGAAAAATACATGGGGTTTCTTGAGTTAATCAAGAAACCAAGAAATGCCACTTTAACTTTGCTGAAAAATCTGTACTCTTTTGATTGAATGCTACTGTAAAACTTACTTTAAATATTTTTATTTTGAATATTTTTCTCAGAACATGCTTATTCTAAGAAGGCAAACAATCTGGAGTTTTTTGACACAAAACTTCTGATTTCCAATCCCACTTACAGAAGTAACTAATATGAAAGTCTGAAACATATCTATACAATCCTTTCTCCATTTCATACAAACATATACAAACACGTGGACTTTTCTTTGCTCTCTTCTTCCCTTCATTCCTCTCTTCCTTCTTTCTTTTCTAACTCCATGGTATTGGTATTCTTAATCACCTTTTTATACTGTGAGCTCCCAAAAGGACACGATCCATGAGATAATCTGATGTTTCTAGTCCCTGGTAGAGTGTCTAATGGATAAACAAGCCATCAGAGTTGCTTGCCTAATCAGAATCATGATGCAATCTTAAAGCTAGAAAATACTGCAATGATTATAACCATCTGATAATAAATTGCATCTGAACAGTCATCAACCTTGTCCTGATAGAGCTCAGCCATCTCCCCACCTTTGGGTGAAGCCACCCGTCCACAGAGAGCTCGGTTGAAATGCTCTCTACATTGACCCAAAACATCTTCTTTGAAGCCTCAACACATAAACCCCTTATTATATTCTTTTTTCCTTTCCTACATCTACATAAAAACCTTTAAATATTTGAAGTCAACTCCCATGGCTCCCTTCTGATCAAACATAATTAGTTCATTCCATTGTTACTTGCCTTTCAATATGCTTTGCGCCCCTTTACTATTTTGTTTACCTGCCTTTGTTTTCTAGATTGGGTGGGGTTGGGGGCTAAACTCAAATATTTATAAGAAGCAGGTTGGTAACACGCATGTGTGAGTCTGGTCCTGTTTAAAATAATGAAGGAACAATGGGGTGGTGGTGAAAGAAAGGCCCTGCCTTATCAAAAGGCCTTCTAATGAAAAAATAGACTTTGTCAAAGCAAACGTAATATGTATTTAGACTAGGTTCACCCACTGACCTAGATGCTCCCTGAAACAAAGCAACTAGAACTGATCTCAAAAGTCTGGGTGTCATTTGACCAGCTCTCAAAAAAGTGATGTTAATTCCTTATTGGAGTAACTATACTTCTATTAATGCTGCAAACGTTACATTAACCTTTTAGAATGTGACATTCGTTGACTCACATCAAGCTCCCGTGAACTGAAGCCTGGAATTATTTTTATACAGCTGTTATTAGTTGTTTTTCTTGAATGCAGTTTTAGGATTCTATGTTTATTCCTACTAAATTTCACCTTGTCAGATTCAGCCCATCTTTCTAATCTGTCAAGGTTTCTCTGAATACTGACTGCCATCTTTGCCATCCGTTGCAAATACTCCCTTCATGAGATTCATGTAACCTATAATTATGATAAACATGCTTTTTTATTGAGATATAATTTGCATACCATAAAATACACTCTTTTAAAATGTACAATTCAGTGGTTTTTGCTATATTCACAAAGTTGTGTAACTATCACTACTATCTAATTCCAGAACATTTTCATCTCCCCAGAAAGAAACTCTATTCCCATTAGCAGTCCCCATTCCCTTCCCACCATCCTCTGGCAACCACTAATCCACTTTCTGTCTGTACCCATTTGCCTATTATAGACACCCCATATAAATGGAATTACACAATATGTGTCCTTTTGTGTCTGATTTCTATCATTTAGCATAACGTTTTGTAAATTTTTCAATTTTAATTTTACTTTTTGAATTGAGACATAATTGGTTGTACATATTTATGGGGTACAGAGTTGGCTATCCATATTTGTATGCAGTATGTGTTGATCAAATCAATATTATTAGAATGTTTGTCTTTACAAAATAGTAATTATTCTTTGTGTCCCTTACCCAATTACTCCTTCATTCCCCTCCCACTCCCCCTTTCCCACCTGTAATAACTATAGATCTGTCTCTCCTTCTGAAAATTCAATGTTTTATTGTGGTCTTTCTTTCTTTCTTTCTTTTTTCCTTCCTTCCTTTCTTTCTTAGCTCCCACTTACGAATGAGGACGAGGGATTAATATCCAGAATATACAAGGAACTCAAAGAACTTCACAGTAAAAAAGCAAATAATCCAGTAAGAAGATGGGCAAAGGTGCTGAATAGACATTTTTCAAAGGAATACTACAAATGGCCAACAGGTACATGAAAAAATGCTCCACATCACTAATCATCCAGGAAATGTAAATCAAAACCACACTGAGATATCATCTTACCCCAAGTAGACTGGCTATCAGCATAATGATTTTAAGATTCATCTATGTTGTGGCATGTATAAGTACTTCATATTTATGGCCAAATAACAGTACAGTGTATGGATTCAAGACATTTTGTTTCATTAATTAGTTGATAGACACTTAGATTGTTTCCATTTTTTGAATATTATAAGTAATGCTGCTATAAAAATTTATATTTAAATTTTTTGTGTGGACAGATATTTTCAATTCTGTCTGGTATATACAGTGGAATGCTGGATCATATGGTACCTGTATGTTTTATGCTTTGAAGAAATGCTAAATTGTTTTCCACATCAGCTGAATCATTTTACATTCCCACCAGCAATGTATAAGGGTTTTAATTTTTCCATATCCTCCATGTATTAGTCCGTTTCTGTTGCTTATAACAAAATACCTGGAGCTGGGTAATTTATCAGAAAACAAAATTTATTGCTTATAGTTTCAGAGGCTGGGAAGTCCAAAGTCCAGGGAACACATCTGGTGAGGTTCTTCTTTGGTGGTGGCTTTACAGCAATGCTCAGGTCTCACATAGAAGAAAATGGCAGAGCAGAGAGAGAGGCTGTCACGTGCTTGCCCTCAAAACCACAAACCTTACCACCATTATCAATCCATTCACTACAGCATGGTCCTACAATCTAATCACCTATTCAAGACCCCACCTTTTAATTACCATAATAAGATTTCCCACCCTCAACAATTACAGTGAGGATTTAAGCCTCGGCAAGGTCGGGGGGCATCCCACCAACGGCACTCCACAACACTTATTGATTGTCTTCTGGATTATAGCCATGCTAGTGGCTGTAAAATGGTTATCGCATTGTGATTTTCATTTTCTAATGACTAATGATGTTGGACATATTTTTATGTGCTTATTAGCCATTTATATATCTTCCTTGAGGAAATGTCCATTCAAATCTTTGTGCAATTTTTAATTGGATATTTGTCTTTTTATAGTTGGGTCATAAGAGTTCTTTATATATTCTGATAACAAACCCCTTATCAGATACCTGATTTACAAATATTTTCACCCATTCTGTGGGTTGATTTTTACTCTCATGTTGAACATCATGGTGATGTTCTTTGAGTCACATAAGTTTCAGACTTTGAAGAAGTCCTATTTATCTTGTTTTCTTTTGTTGCTTGTGCTTCAGGTATCCTATTTAAGACCCACTGCCTAATCCAAGATCATGAAGATTTATACCTATATTTTTTCTAATAGTTTCATATTTTCAACTCTTACATTTATGTATCTGATCCATTTTGACTTCATTTTTGAATATGGTATGAGGTAAGGATCCAACTTCATTGCTTTGCATGTGCTATGCAGTTTTGCAGTTATCCCAGCACCATTTATTGAGAAGACTATTATTTCCCCCATTAACTTGTCTTGGCACCCTTATCAAAAATGAATTGTCTACAAATACTCATACTCGGGGGCCGGCCTGTGGCTCACTCGGGAGAGTGCGGTGCTGATAACACCAAGGCCACGGGTTCGGATCCCATATAGGGATGGCCGGTTTGCTCACTGGGTGAGCGTGGTGCTGACAACACCAAGTCAAGGGTTAAGATCCCCTTACCGGTCATCTTTTAAAAAAAAAGAAAACAAATACTCATACTAGGGGTTATTTCTGAACTCTGGATTTCTTTCCATGTCAATATGTTAATAGTCACGCTAGTACCACACTGTCTTTATTGCTGTAGATT
>NW_007743642.1:24630-25050 GCF_000696425.1 Galeopterus variegatus | reverse complement strand
ACCTTTAACAAAAATTAAGTCAAAATGAATCATACTCCTAAATGGAAAATGAAAACTATAAAAAAGCCTAGAAGATAACATAGGAGAAAATCTAGGAGACCTTGGGTTTGGTGATGACTTTTTAGATACAACACCAAACACATGATATGAAAAAAACAAACAATTAATAATTTGGACTTCATTAAAATGAAAAATTTCTGTTCTCTGAAAATCACTATTAAGAAAATAAAAATACAAGCCATAGATTGGAAGAAAATATTTGCAAAATACATATCACATAAAAACTGGTATACAAAATATAAAAAGAACTCTTCAAACTAAACAATAAGAAAGCAAGCGGATTATAAATTGGGTACAAATCTGAATAGACACCTCACCAGAAAAGACTTCCAAATGGAAAATAAGGTGCTCAGCATCTTA
>NW_007743642.1:22205-22772 GCF_000696425.1 Galeopterus variegatus | reverse complement strand
TAACCAGAACAGCATGGTACTGGCATAAAAACAGACACAGAGACCAATAAAACAGAATAGAGAACCCATAAATAAAGCCACATATTTACAGCCAACTGATTTCCAGCAAGGATACTGGGTACTAAGGATATTCATTGGGGAAATGTCCATTCTTCAATAAATAGTGCTGGATATTCATATGCAGAAGAATGAAATGAGACCCTTATCTCTCACCATATACAGAAATTAACTTAGAATGGATTAAACACTTAAATGTAAGACTCGATACTATAAAACTACAAAAAGAAAACGGAGAAAATGCTTCATGAAGTTGGTAAGAGCAAAGATTTTATGGAGAAGATTTCAAAAGCACAGGCAACCAAAGCAAAAATAGACCAATAGCATTATATTAAACTAAAAGGGTTCTTCAAAGCAAAGGAAATGATAACAGAGTAAAGTGACAACCTGCAAAACGGGATAAAATATTTGCAAATTACTCATCTGACCAAGAATTAATATGCAGCACAGCTTTATTTTTAATTGCCAAAATCTTGAATTAAGTTGTTTTTCAACAGCATAATGGATTTA
>NW_007743642.1:18962-20812 GCF_000696425.1 Galeopterus variegatus | reverse complement strand
TACTGTATGGTTATAACTATAACATACTAGAAAAGGGAAAACTATGGAAACAGTTAAAAAAAAAATCGGTGATTGCCAGAGGCTAGGGGTGAGGGTTGGGGGAGAGGTATGAACATGTGGCACCCACAGCAATTTCAGGCTTGTGAACCTACTTCACATGACACTTTTAAAGTGGAGACATGACTGTATGCCATTCCCAGACTCCATAGAATACTGTATAAATCAAAGAGCTAACTCTAATGTAAACTATGGACTTTGGTTAATAATAATGTATAAATATTGTTTTATTAACTATAACAAATGTGCCACACTAATACAAGATGTTAATAACAGAGCAACTGTAGGAAGGAGAGGAGGTATATGTGATTTCTCTGGACATTTTGGAAAATTATTCTGCAAATGCAAAATACTCTAAAAATAAATTCTATTCAAATGTGTTTTTGAACTTTTTATTGAAGCTTAATTGATTATACATGTATGTAAGGTACAGAGTTGACTATCAATACTTGTGTACAATATGTGATTGTCAAATCAGGATAATTAGCTTATTTATCATTACAACATTTAATCATTCTTTCATCAGTGTTGAACATTTTGAACACACATAATTTTCTGTTTCTATCTAATTCTTTTTTATCATAAAATATCTGTGGCAAAGTTGAGTTAAGAAGAAATTGTGTAACACCCTGGGTCTTGACATATGAGTCTTTTTATTTTTCTCATTTGGTTAAACAAGACAGTCTCAGATTCAATTCATATTTGTGACCTCCAGTGGGCAAAGTGTCATTCTCAGCTCTAGCCAGAACACCAGGGTACAGCCATTTTATAGAGGACATAGGGGATCAATCAGAGATGCCATAGCTTTCTATGAATGTGAGACACAAGTTGTCACTTTTGAGGAATGGTCCTTACTCTAAAGCAATTCATAAATTCTTAGTACTTTAATGTTATCCCATCTCCTACACTTTACTATGAAATCATATGAGAATAACACATTAAAAAAAATAAGACAAACAGTGAAGGGGTCACCTTGCTTATATTAATGACTTAAAATTAATTTTGAAGTGTTAACATAATTGAAACTTTTACAAAATCATTGCTTTTTAGACAACTATTTCTTTTAAAGACTGCATCGTTTCTTTTGCATGACAATTTGAAATAATATACTGCTCTTATGAATTACTTAGCTTTAAGATTTACAAGAAAAGTTTTACAAATTTATATTTCTAAAGATAATAAGAGAGAATTTATTTTTACACTGCATAGCTACAAGAAATAAAATAAAAACTATATTCAATATAATTTGAAATGTTATCATTATGGGGTATAATGTAAATGTATAAATCTCTCTGCAGATGACAACAAAGATTGTACACAATATTTTTTTTTCTATTTTGAACAAAACAAGTATTTTGAAGAAGAGAAACAAATTATAAAGAAATTAACTGATTTTAATTTTACTTAGTTTTCTCCATAGCTATCTGCCTATTTGCATGAAAAAGTATCTACAGCTAAATTATGAATTAAAGTCGTACAAAAAAAAAATCGGCCAAACATATTAGGATTCCAGCTTAAATTACTTTGTCAATCAAATAAGTTTACTTATCTTCACTTATACTTCTTTTATTCTATCATGCTGTTTTAATACTGTTCAGAAACCTCATTTAAACTGTAGTATTTATTAAATAAATTGAGTTTAATGCAATTTATCCGCCCTCCATCCACATATTTTCGTTGAATCTAGTGTTTTAATTTTCTTCAAAACTGAAGAAAATTTCAGAAATATAAAATCTTGTAAGATTTCTCATTTAGGGCTGGCCCGGTGGCGCACTGGATAAGTGCGCCGCTTG
>NW_007743642.1:16134-18613 GCF_000696425.1 Galeopterus variegatus | reverse complement strand
TTAAAATTAATTTTAAAATCGAGACTTCAATTTTTAAAAATATTTAACAAAAACCATAAATTTAATTATATTATTAATAAAAGGTATTAGTTGTATACTTACCAAAGATTGAATTTTGACCTGAACTTACAAAATATTGGGGAATATGCACAAATACATTTTCCATATTTCCATCTGAAAAATGAAAGAATATATCTTGCCCTTTCTCCAAGTATTTTATGTTTGTTTTACTATTCTCTACACACACACACACACACACACACACACACGAAAAAAATACTTCATTCTAATATTTGTTTTCACTGGCAGTTAGTTTTCTTCCTTTCATGAATCAAAAAAAAAAAAAAAAAGTTTTCTGATACATGTTTTCTCTATACTTTTGTGTTACTGATTTGATCATTTTAGTAACTGCTTTTTCTTTTTTTTTTCTTTTACGACAACTTTAATTTTGGCATACTCCTTATGAAAATGTTTATACAACATGACAATAGAATTTTGTTAAATTCTATTGTGTCTTTTAATTTTATTATACATGAGTATTTAGTCAGACTGCAAGATAGTATTTGTCACATCATTGTTGTATCACAACTCTATTAGATAGGAATTGGGTTTTGATGATTTTATATCTTACTAAAGCCTGAAAGAAATATATCTCCAATGTTCTCAGATTAATCTGCTTTGTTAGGTGTAGTTCAGAAAGTTGCATTCTAAGCCAGTAGTAGAAAACTTTAAATACTGTCTATCAACTTCAAATCTCAATGGAAGATCATTAGTAATAAATGTCATGGGTAGCTTTAATTACCTCCTGCTGTACTCCTGGTTTAGGGGAAATGTGCTATCCATTGAGATCATGCTGTGTAACATACTAATTAAATATGTTCTGTGCTAATAAGAATTTGTATAGTGAAAATAAAATAAAACCAAAGAAAGTATAATGCTCTATCTAAAACAACAGCAAAATAATTATTGCCATTTTTAGAAAAATATCTCCAATTTACAACCACCATGACTAGCATTATACCTTCTTAGTATTCTGTTTGGAAGTAAATAAGTAAAAAGGAATTTATACAATTCTAAGGCCATTTTATTTGTTTCCCTTCCTTTCAGAATAAGATATTATATTTCTATGTATTTAAAAATAAAAATCGGTGAGTGATGTCATCAAAATGCTAGACTAGATGGTCCCCAGGCTCGCTCTCTGCCACAACTTAAATTCACGACTATTAAAAAGCAAAGGCTGCCAGCCTGGGACCATGAAGCTTGGGGGAAGAGGAGGAGTTAGTAAAGTTTTTATAGAGCATAAATAACTAAAATATAAATAATTAAAACATAAATAACTAAAATAACCTGAGGAGTTAGTAAAGTTTTTATAGAGCATAAATAAATAAAATCATGAATAGAAAAAAGAAGCAATCAATGAAAACAAAAGTTAACTTTTGAAAAGATAAATAAGTTTACAAACCTTTAACTATTCTGTATATGTAAAAAAATCATTCTATATACAGAATAAGTAAAAACTACAATTAGAAGAGCAATACATTATGTATTTTTAAATGATGTCATGAATAGAATAGGGACTCTCCAATAGGCTCACCCTCAAAATTTTGCCTAAAGGAACATTTTATATATTTTCTCATCAGAGGGATGACACATGAATCAGCATTGTGTTTAATAAATGAACAGCTGAAGTTCCCTGAATGGCACATAATCCTGTGACCTACTGTTTTTTTAATACATCACATCTCCTAGATTCACTAAGTCTGACAGAACATTGAAATGGCCTATGTAAGGCTCAGCTAATGCACCAACCTAGGGATCGCACCATATTGAATTGCAGTGCAGTTGTGCAGAATGCAGCATATGAACTGAAACAAAGGAAAATACGTTGTGTGGAAGTGGTCCCTTTCACCATCATTCCCAGTGTTCCACTTGAAAAAGTTGTGTGTTTCATCCCAATTGAAGGTGGTATAAATTAGAGAATTCTTCAGTAAATATTCACTCCCTCCATTCTCCCAACCCACCCAGACACACAGCATGGGAAGAGTACGTTTCCCTGTTTTACCAATGTTGGATTTGGCAATGTAATGTGCTTGGGTATTGGAGTATATCTTTCCACACTCTTACTTTGGGCTCAACAAGTGATTGCTTTAGACAGTGTTATAGTAGTAGAAATGACACAAGCAAAGGCTTGATACATGCTAATGCAGATGACCTTGCTCTCCTATGCTTCAGCCATTACCATGGGGAGAACATGTCCAAGTAGCATAATTTGAAGTCAGGTAGTGTTATGCCTACAGCTTTATCTTTTTTTTGCTCAGGGTTGCTTTGGCTATTTGGGGTCTTTTGTTTTTCCATATGAAATGTAAGGTTGTTTTTTCCATGCTCCCAGTATGAATCTGGCCCTCACATGATGGGTACAAGGAGTGACAGTTAGCTTTTTATCTCACAAATATTCATAATATAAATAAACAAATACATA
>NW_007743642.1:8932-15354 GCF_000696425.1 Galeopterus variegatus | reverse complement strand
TTGAAAGGTAAAAAACTTGATAACAACATTGCATATGCTGACATTTGGACTATAAATTGAAATTAAATTATATGTTAATTAGAAAACTAAATTCTTTCCAAGAACATTTCATTCCAATATTTGCAAAAATGTCTTGTTATGTTAAAACTCTTAAGAGATAAGTTTCTCAGAAATAAAATAGATAAATCCAATGATTTTAATTTAACTAGTTTTTAAAGCATAATTTATGTTAAAATTTTTGAAGTCATGGCCTAGTTATTTACCTCAGGTATTTTATTGCACTCAAATGAATCACATAAAAACATAAAATGTTATTACACAATCATATATAATACACATGACTACACAATAAATAGAATATGTGTTTAAACAAACAATAATGAAANAAAATTATTTTAAAGTATATTCATTTTTGCTGTAAAACACAAGTCAACTTCAGAAATGTCAACATAGCTGAACCAATAAGTATGCCAGATCATCACATAAGTAAGTGCTGAAAAATTTATGAATTACTAACATCTTACTATGAAGTGTATTCTTTGTGTATTTTTTTTTTACTAAGGAATAAAACAAAAATAATTATATGTGCTTGTAGTTCTTCCTTTTTATCCAGAGGAAGAACATTGTTATTTGTTATTTATTCATCTGCTGCAAATTGTAGAAGTACATTTTATTCTTTATTTTGTAATGTGAAATAGTGAAGCTTAAAGCTGTCACAGCCCATGGCAGATATTTAAACGTTCTATTGCTAGTTGTAACTCCATTTTAAACATATTCAGAAAAGCCGACATTTCTGAAAAATTTCCTGATTCTGACTGACAAGAGTATTTATCGAAATGTTTTTTTTTTATTAAATGAAAAGTCTAGACTCAAATTGAAATGACTAGAAAAAGTAACTTCTTCAATTGATGTAACATAAATAACAACAAAAAATATATATTGCTTCTTATTGAACATAATTACGCCAAACCTAACTTTCAGTTTGATANAAAATTATTTTAAAGTATATTCATTTTTGCTGTAAAACACAAGTCAACTTCAGAAATGTCAGCATAGCTGAACCAATAAGTATGCCAGATCATCACATAAGTAAGTGCTGAAAAATTTATGAATTACTAACATCTTAATATGAAGTGTATTCTTTTTGTATTTTTTTTTACTAAGGAATAAAACAAAAATAATTATATGTGCTTGTAGTTCTTCCTTTTTATCCAGAGGAAGAACATTGTTATTTGTTATTTATTCATCTGCTGCAAATTGTAGAAGTACATTTTATTCTTTATTTTGTAATGTGAAATAGCGAAGCTTTAAGCTGTCACAGCCCATGACAGATATTTAAACCTTCTATTGCTAGTTGTAACTCCATTTTAAACATATTCAGAAAAGCCGACATTTCTGAAAAATTTCCTGATTCTGACTGACAAGAGTATTTATCGAAATGTTTTTTTTTTTATTAAATGATTGAAATGACTAGAAAAAGTAACTTCTTCAATTGATGTAACATAAATAACAACAAAAAAATATATATTGCTTCTTATTGAACATAATTACGCCAAACCTAACTTTCAGTTTGATACAAGGGCACTTTAAAAAGTTCATGGAAAGATACTTTTAATTCTATTTTTCCACAAACTTTTGGAAGTATCCTCATAATTTGAAACATATATTAGCTGTCCCTTCCCTTTATCCCCATGAAATTGGCCTATTGCTAATTTGATGTATTGTCAGCAGGTCAGTCGATCTGTTAGACACACACACAAAAAAAACATCTCAGAAAAACATTTCAGAAAAAACATCAGTGTCTTCTATTTGTGTTTTGCTTATATTGAAAGGTAAAAAACTTGATAACAACATTGCATATGCTGACATTTGGACTATAAATTGAATTTAAATTATGTGTTAATTAGAAAACTAAATTCTTTCAAAGAACATTTCATTCCAATATTTGCAAAAATGTCTTGTTATGTTAAAACTCTTAAGAGATAAGTTTCTCAGAAATAAAATAGATAAATCCAAAGATTTTAATTTAACTAGTTTTTAAAGCATAATTTATGTTAAAATTTTTGAGGTCATGGCCTATTTATTTACCTCAGGTATTTTATTGCACTCAAATGAATCACATAAAAACATAAAATGTTATTACACAATTATATATAATACACATGACTACACAATAAATAGAATATGTGTTTAAACAAACAATAATGAAAGTAGTAAAATACAGTACTATAATTAAAATGTTGCTATTTAAAAATTTAAAATTGTTCCAAATTTACTTTGTTACTTATCTGATAAAAGTGTAAATTTTCGTGTTTGTATATATTTGTGTATCTGAAGCAAGGGTAGGCTGATTAAACACTTTTGGATAATGGTGATGTTTCAGTGCTTTTCCACATATTTGCCAAGACAATGTTGGTTGTTTCTAGCTCTTAAGAAATCAAAAATTAGCTCATAATCTTACTAGAAAGTTATTTTTTAATTCCCAGAGAATTTATAATAATCTGTTCTTCTGTAGAAATATATTAGAGAATCAATAATATAGAAAGAATATGCAGATCCAAAAAAAATTGGAAAATCATTTCAAAAATAACAAGAATAGCAGGCAACTGATACGTTGAAAGACTTATGAAAGCAGCAGCAATCATCCTTAAATATGACAAGGACACCAATTCATAGGCTAGGGTCAGGGGTAGATGTCTATGGAAAAGACAGAAAATGTGCTATATATACACAATGGAATACTACTCAGCCATAGAAAAGAAAGAAATCCTGCCATTTGCAGCAACATGGATGAGTCTGGAGAAAATTATGTTAAGTGAAATAACCCACTCTAGGAAAGAGAAATACCACATGTTCTGAATTATAACTGGATGCTAAGAAAGAAATAGCAAGGAGAGAGAGAGAGAGAGAGAGAGAGAGAGAGGAAGGGAGGGAGGGAGAGAGAATGCAAGAAAGCAAGAAAAAAGAAAAGATCACAATTCATTGAACTTTCAGAAGTTCAGAAGGAGAGAACAAAACTAAGATTACTAGAGATGGGGGGAGGAAGGGAGGAGATTTGGGGAGGGACAGGTCAGGTAAAGGGCAGGAAGAAAAATCATGATTTGTGATAATGAATATTCTAATAATAATTTAAAAAAATAAATTGAAAAAAGGGACAAACAGTATAAAGTGGTATAAAAAGCCAAAATGGTATTTTTAAAAAGTATGTAAATCACAAAATAATCCCCAGATTTCCTTGGAGAAATAACTGATTCCAGGTCTGGCAAAAAGGTACAAGATGTGGCTGGAATACTTTGTCAAACTATAACACAAAGGACATGATAATATGCAATTTAGTCATGTCAAAAATATCAGAAGCCAAATAAAGAGACTCCCACTGGCCAATACTGAAATATTTATAGATGTAATAATACATTATCTAAGATTGGTTTCAAAATAATTCATTGGGTAGAGTTATTGGGTAAGATTTAAAACACGATCAATTCTGAGCTGATAAGTGGAATCTAGGTTATGGGTCTTTGATGTTTCATTATACCAGACTACATTTTTTCATATGTGAATTTTTCCCTTATAAAATGTACTGGCATACTTAATACGTAATATATTCTGAGGTACAAATAGCCCTTTACAATTTTTTTTTAATAATGCCTTGTTTCAGGGCTTATATGCTACATTTCCAAGTAAAAGTTTAAGAAAAAAATAAAGAAATGAAATAGAAAAAGAAACATCTAACAAACTGTTTATATCTTTCCAGCACCTCAAGCTATAATTTTCTTATAAAGTGACTTCTCTTCTTTAGACAAAGGTAGAGATGCTTCTCAAGCTAGGCCAATTAGAAAATGCCACTGGAATGTTATGCCACAGTTTAGAATAGAATTAACAATTACTATCTTGCCTGAAAAGTTGGTACGATGTGATTATAAAGATACTAGTGGCCACCATGTCTAGCAATTAGTAAGAACGTAAGAGATGAAGAGAGAAACTGGGATCAAAATAGTCTTTTGAATATTTGGATTGAGCCACCCTTAAGTGCCTGTGTGAAAAATAACATCTCTTATTTTTTTTAAGTTATTTTAAGATTCTCTTGCTTTCAATCTAAAAAATATATTAATCAAAAAATAAAAATGAAAAAATAAAAAGTATATACTTGTCAAAATAAGACTAGTAATGCCAAATGATAGGATCAATTTGAGATAGTCCTTGTAAATAGACTAGCATCTATACTGTATGTGGAA
This sequence comes from Galeopterus variegatus, assembly GCF_000696425.1. Lineage (NCBI taxonomy): Eukaryota > Metazoa > Chordata > Mammalia > Dermoptera > Cynocephalidae > Galeopterus > Galeopterus variegatus. Next base: position 11,119 of record NW_007743642.1, on the reverse strand, counting down.
GGGGCTAGACAGATGGTACCTATTGAGTCAGATCCAGGAAGGTAAAAAGATCTAAGCTAAAATGAGGAACAGGCCCACAATGAGTGGCCAAAAGGATGGACAGGAAGATTGCTAGTTAATGGACCAGATGCACTGTACTTTTGAGTACAAAACCAAAAGAATGGTTAGAAATATATTTAGTGCAATATATATGCAAATACCTTAGCTTTATTAAACTTTGAATTACTGAACAAGTAAAGACTAAAAAGAAAAGCTCTATAATACATGAGAGAGGTAAGGCAGAAAAATTGGAATACTGATAAGTAAAACCTAGAAAGAAGACTCCCAACCAGAATTAATACAATTTATTAGCCAGACTGACAAAAAACTTCTCCCTAATTCTATGATTAGAAAGCAGTGAGAATTTAATGTCAAAAATCACAGATTAATGTATTTTAATTTTTGTATAGTTTAAGTGCATATTCAAGTTAAACATAAAAATGCTTGTCTTTTTTTTTTTTTCCTTATGGGCATAGCTATTTGTTTATCTCTTCTTAAATTGAATGTCCAGTTTATAAATAAAACAGAAAGAACTTCCAGTTAATTTTACACATCAAAACTAATGGTCTTTGAGGATTTTATTTTAAACACTCATAATTATGGTGCCAAAATGAGGTAAACTATGCAAATACACATTAATGAGTGATCCTTTGTAAAGTTCATTTCTTCTGGCTATGCTGTGAAATATGGTAAATATAGAGCCCACTTCCAATTATACTAGAATGTAGTAAATCATTTGTTTGACTAAGTAAAGTAACATTTCAAACTGTAGATGATTTTATTTGTGTTGCTGTATGAATATTTTGTTTTATTTCAATAGTATTCAATATTTACTCAGAAAAAAATGCTTCTTAAAAATAGTGCTTCACATATAAATTTATCATCAGAAATGCATTTCTACTCTAAAGAAAAATATATTTATATTTTACTTATTTATATATTCATGGAAATTCCTATTTCTGTCTGTACAGATAAGCAAAGCTTAACTTCATTCAATTTTCCGCATTTTCCACCTATTTCAATCAAAAGTAAGCTAAAGTGTTTTTATTGTTTTCTTCAAAGTTATTCAAAGTTACCATAGCAAGATTTTAAAGCCTGAATTTCTAACAGTTATAATGTGCTCTTCTTTATGTATACTTCATTTAATATTTAATGTAGGTTATCAGAAAAAAAAAACAAAAAGCAAAAACTTCACATTAATATTTTGAAACCATCATGAAAGTCTATTTAAATGGCCTAAGTCTCTCTCTGCTAATTTGCAAAAGGACAAATATTTCTCTTTCTGAAGTTATTGTCTAATTTTTGTTAAAAAATTCAAACTGAATGCATCTCAGCATTTCTTTAAAAGCTTTTAAATTATTTTTCAGGTTGTAATCAAATTAGATAATTAATGAGTTAACTTATAGAGATAAATGATGCTTAGGAGACTTTAGTAGACATTTGTCTCTTAGTGTTTTCATTCATTCTTTTATTCATTTGACAAAAACTTAGAAACGTTTATGACGTGTCTCACCATTGTTCTGTGTTCCATGTATGTTGTACTGAGAGCAATAAGTATACCTCTCCTCTCCTCATATGGGGTTAGAAAGGAAGCAAGGACCTGAAAATTAAAGAAATGACAAATGCACAAATAATCACAAAATGTAAAGTGCAGGTGGGAAACACTGATGGGAAGCCGTTATGGACAATAATGGGGAAGGAGCTTTCAAAGTTACCACAGAGGCTTAAATGAGGAAATGACAATTAAGGTGAAACCTCTGGAATGATTTAGAGCCACAGAAGTGCATTCCAGATGAATGACCAGCCTGTACAATAGTCTTTTTTTGTCTTGGAAAGAGCTTGGTGTATTTGCTGAAATAGAGAAAATCCAGGATGACATTGGCTATTGGGAACAAGAGTTAGGGCATGATGAGGTTTGGTTGGAGTGATAGTCAAGCCCAGACCAAACAGATGTCTATATGCTGGAGGGGGGAGCATAAATTTTATTTTGAATGAAAAGTCCCGGGAAGATAAAGCAGGTGGTTGGGGTAGAGTCAGGGAGTAATTCCTGGTGGTGCTGGTGCATAATGTGATTTACATTGTGAATAGATTGCATGGAAATTTATGAAGAATATATTAGAGTTTAGAATTCCAGTAATTATTCCTTGC
>NW_007743642.1:6585-7217 GCF_000696425.1 Galeopterus variegatus | reverse complement strand
AGAGTTAGAAAATGATAACGTGTGACAAAAAAGCAATAATTGCAACAATGAGTTTTGAAAAGAGAAATATAGAATCCAAAGCAAAACGGAAGTCTTGATTTTATAAAGAGAGATTAAAAATTCAAACAATTAGAAAACAAAGAATATGGTAACTAGAACAGGAAGGATCATACATTTGGAGGTAAGATGAAGAAACAGCTGTTTGTTTCTAGGTCTGAGAGGATATATTGGCTAAATATTGTTCAAATACTTGTATATATACATGGAATTTCACCTGTCTGGGTATTCTGGTAATCACACTGTGTACTAGAAGAAATAAATATTTTATATGCATTGAATTATTCTTTATAGTATGTCCACAAGTAACACTATCAGTGTGATGTGTACANAATTCAGAAGAACTTAATAATGTGGAGGTCTTTGGTGGTTTTATCAAGAATTATTTCAGTGTTATATTGAGACTAAAACCTACCTGAAGTTGTTTGGAAGACACAGGGAAATGAGGATACAAATTAACTTTGTATAGAAATGCTTTTTCAAAAATTTTGCAGTAAAAAGGGAATCAGTAAGGGAATCAGTAATGTGTTTATAGCTGAAAAAAGGCACGGATTCAAATTTCATACACACACACA
>NW_007743642.1:2190-3238 GCF_000696425.1 Galeopterus variegatus | reverse complement strand
CATAGAATTCCCTTCCTTCCATTTTCAGTCAGATTTAGAACTCTGAACCCAATCTACCTCCCCAAAGGTAAAAACTAAGACACCAAATTATTTATAGTTAATAAAAGTTATCACTTCCATGTTAGAAGTTTGTATTTATATCCCAGGATTTCCATTCTCAAATGCTGAGAATAACTTGTAAGATAAATAAATATTGAAACATTTTTTCTGGATATACTAAAATATGTTTTTTAAAAGAAAAATGATATAATACTTCCTACGGAACCTTGATTCCTCCAGGAAGATACAACTTCTTTCTAGTTCAGTAGTTGATACATGACCTCACATAACTTCAGATTGAATTCTGATTCCACAACTATCCTTGTCTATATGCCTCAGTTTTGTTATCCTTAAAGTGGATATAATCACAATACTTACCAAAAAAAAAAAAAATGTTTAGGATGATGTCTAGCATATGGTAAATGATCAGTAAATATCATCTATTAGTTCTAATATTATCCATCTACTTTCCTCCCCACAATGTAGTTCATCATACTAACCAGCTTATAAAAAGATAAATCACATAGAATCTAAGTACAAGTAGAAAAAAGATTTCATGCTCAACGTCATTAATAATCAGGGAAATGCAAACTAAACCATAATGATATATCATCTCACCCTAGTTAGAATGGCTATTATTAATAAGATAGAAAATAAATGCTGGCAAGGATGCAGAGAAAAAGGAACTCTCCTACGTTGTTGATGGGAATGTAAGTTGGTACAGCCAACGTGAAAAACAATAGGGAGGTTCCTCAGATAATTAAAAATAGATCTGTCTTACAATCCAGCTATCACACTACTGGGTATGTACCCAAAGGAACTGAATTCAGTATATCAAAAAGAAACCTGGACTCCCATGTTCATCACAACACTATTCAAGATAGCCAAGAGATGGACTCTACCTAAATGCCCATCAAAAGATGAATGGATAAAAACAAACTGTGGTATATATACACAATGGAATATTATTCAGCTATAAAAAATGATATCCTATCATTTGCAGCAACAT
>NW_007743642.1:0-387 GCF_000696425.1 Galeopterus variegatus | reverse complement strand
TATAACTCACAGTGAATGAACTGGTTATTCCATTGGCTCAGTGGGAGCTTACTATCCTCAGTTCCTTAATGTACCATTTTAATAGACATACTTAGAAACTAAAAGAATCAGTTTAGCTCAACTGACTGGGTTGGCTCCCTGAATCATGGGGTGTAGAACATTATGACAAGCTAAGTGGAAGTACCTGGAACTTCCCCTGTCAATAAAGGTAGTAAAATTCTGGCAGAATTTCAGAGAATAATACCATTATTAAAGATTTGAAAGAATCAGAAAAGATAAAACTTATAACACCCCTCATTTAATTCATTATTGTGGCCTGTGCGAAAGTCAGATAGGTCTTGGAGTGTACCTGTGGACCATCATAAACTTAAGCAGATGGTAACTGTA
>NW_007743641.1:17619-18469 GCF_000696425.1 Galeopterus variegatus | reverse complement strand
TCGGCTTCCTTCTCTGAAATTGTTCTTTTTCATGATATCACTGGACCTTGTGTTTAAATTCGGCCATTCTTATGCTTTTCCTGTCATTGTCCTGTTGTTTTTGCCTGTTACTGATATTGACTGCATAGCTGTCTGATCCTCAATTTTTGATCCATCTCGCTCAAGGAGAAAAATGTCATTCACCCCAATTATGACTCATGATGCCAAAGGTTGAACCTGATTTGTTTACCCAAAGCACAGTTATTTATTCACAAATATCTTTATTAAAGCATAGTGGTTAAGGGTTCAGGCTTTGCAGGCAGGCCATGAAAATTGGCTCTGACACCTGACTATCTGAATCACTGCTTCTAAAGCTTCTAAAAAGCCATAATGATACACTGCTCATTGGGAAACCTTTGCTGTATCTACAGAAGCAGAAAAATAAATTATATGTCTGTGCGTGATATGTGGTATGTATTATTTGTGAAATAAAACCAAAAACAAAATCTCCTTCCAACCCAGAAAACTTCTTCACAAAGACAGAGAGAAAGAAAATTTTATTATTGAGTAAGCATTAAGCTAGACTGTAATGTGCAACACACAAAATCCTCTAAGAGACTGCGGAGGCAGAAAGAATTCTCACCCTTTAATATACCCAACCAGATATACCCCATTACATACATTTTCTAAGAGAAATGGTAGCTAGTCTTCAAGTAAGGGACTTGAAAGCACCATTTGCCACACACATCCTAAATTCACTTGGCAATTGGGGTGACTTATCTGTGTTAGGTTGCAGTTTAGAGTGAGGTGCCCACCTAAGATAGGCTCTTGCTTTCCCACGGAAACTGGGAGATTACTTAAGAAAACAAAA
>NW_007743641.1:15736-17573 GCF_000696425.1 Galeopterus variegatus | reverse complement strand
ATTTGTGAAATAAAACCAAAAACAAAATCTCCTTCCAACCCAGAAAACTTCTTCACAAAGACAGAGAGAAAGAAAATTTTATTATTGAGTAAGCATTAAGCTAGACTGTAATGTGCAACACACAAAATCCTCTAAGAGACTGCGGAGGCAGAAAGAATTCTCACCCTTTAATATACCCAACCAGATATACCCCATTACATACATTTTCTAAGAGAAATGGTAGCTAGTCTTCAAGTAAGGGACTTGAAAGCACCATTTGCCACACACATCCTAAATTCACTTGGCAATTGGGGTGACTTATCTGTGTTAGGTTGCAGTTTAGAGTGAGGTGCCCACCTAAGATAGGCTCTTGCTTTCCCACGGAAACTGGGAGATTACTTAAGAAAACAAAATACAATAAAATAAAATTACATTTAAACATAAAAAAGGAAAGTATATCTAAAAAACAAAATGTTGATTCAATATTTTGTGTTTCCAACTTGGTTTGATCTGAAAATATTTCTTCAGAAACTATGGCTGGGATTCCATTTAGTTGCAGAAATTATTCAATTTAGGAAAAGTAGAAAGCAGATTAAAAGGAAGCAAATATATGTAATATATTAGTTTCTTTTGTGGCCACAAACTGATACAATAGGAAAAACTGGCATTGAGAGATTATCACTACAAAAAATGGCTGGAGTAATGGGGGAAAAAAAAGTGCCATTGCAGATTTATTTCTTGCTAAATTTCTGATTTCCATGCTTTTCTCTCAAACAATGTTTACTGTATTCTATTATAAAATTAAGTGTCTTTTTAATGTCTCGCACCTTTGGCATGCCTCTGCTTATTTTAAATTAAATGTACCATTGCTTACCATGGGAAAATAGTTTAAAACCCTTATATTATAATAACATCAATGCTCTCAGATATATAACTTCCTAATGCCTGAATTTCTACTCTGGTTTTAAAAACTTCCCTTTAGAATCTGTTAAGAACTTCTAAAACCATGTGCCCTCTCTTGTAATTTTCCCAATTTCTTTCTCTTTTTTCCCCCTCTATTCAAATTTGTCTCAATCTTCTATCTGTTATAGTCTTCTAACACACTTTTATTTTCTGAAGCATTTTTATTTGAAATGTACATACTGTACTTCATAACCTATTGTTAGTCCTAATCTGTCCTCTTTATCTAACTGTCGCATCTTTAACCATTTCTGGGTTTGACTTATAAATGGCATGAAATGGCTTGACTTAAACTGGTATCATTTTCTTCTCAACCAAATTCTCTTAGTTTGATTCTCCAGTTCAGTGACTCTGTCATTTTCTAATCACCATATCTGAAATTTTCAATTGCATTTAATTCTATTCTTCTCCATGCCTACTAGTGCTAAACAGTTACCAAATCCTATAAAATCATTTTTAAACATTGTTTAATATATCATTATTTTTTCATCACTTACTGCTGTCGTCTTATACTAGATCCTTCACATCTCAAACTTGTACCAATATATAAATTACATTTTTCAAATTGTACTTCCCTCTCCCACTCTACTTGCCAGATTTCTATCATTTTTATCATCAGATTAACTCTCTTTTAACAGTGTTTTCAGGGTAATACTTACTGAAAATCCTTTCTAGGGTACGAAACCTAATCTCTGTATTATAACATTTGAGGGATTCTGCGATATGTCTTCTACTTTACTTTCCAAATCCATGCCTCCTAAATGTACTATATATAGATATGCATTGACAAGTTAAATGTGAAAGAAGTGTTTCTTTTTATAAGGAATACATTTCCCTCTGACTATTCTTAATAAGTCAGTATAATTTATATTTCAAGATTTAAACATTCGATTTATAT
>NW_007743641.1:13801-14875 GCF_000696425.1 Galeopterus variegatus | reverse complement strand
AAAAAATTTTTTTTTTTTTTTTTTTTTTTTTTTTTTTTTTTTTTTGCTTTTTTCCTTAATGGTTGAAGAAGAACTTTTAAGCTAATCAATTCCACTATCAGCAAGCATTTTGTTTAAGCTTATTTATTTTACTAAATGCCACCTGCTTGTGGAGCACAAGAATCTAGAATGAAATTTTCTTTTTTCTCTACTTTCCTTGTGTATGAATCCTCCTTTGTGACCATGAGCACAGAATAGGCTTCTTTCACAAATAGGGAAGAGAGAAGGCCTAAAAGAATGATTATCTGTCAAAGTAACAAGTCATGTAAAATGATTCAAACTCATTTATTTATACTTATTCGTTTCACATATTTTTTTTTTCTTACCATATCAGAAAGCTTTACTGGCCATGGTGTATACTTTGAAGTTGACTGATTCCTCATTTGTACTCATTCATAACTTTTCCCTTATTAAAAAAGATATGTTCCCTTTCAGCATATCTTTAAAATTTTATTTTTCTGTAAAGTCTTTTATGACTACTTCAGATGACAGTGACCACATTTTTTCAAATATCCTATTACATCACGAGATTGCTTAAAGAATTTCACATATTTCCTTTATAACATTTGCCTTCTGTTACTGATTTCAGGTGACATGACTATATTATATATACCACAAATGTATAGACACTAGAAGACAGCAGGATTATCCAAAGATAAAGCAAATATTAAGTCTTTATTAAAATATATGGCTTAATCAGAGGGAATATGTATCTATTCCAGGTGTATTTATATAGAATTTTTTTTGTAAGACCTGTTCATAAAAGTCATCAAATCCTGTGGGCTAGAAAATTTCCTCCAGAGTGCTATAAATCCTGCTACTATTAATATTTTTCTTTTTGCCTAATTTTCTGCTATATGTTTATATTGTACCAGGAAAACAACTAAAACAATAAAAGTGGAGCTTATTTCTGAGAGGATAAATCATTACAAATTAAACACTACAATAGCTCCGGACAGTTCTTAGAATATAAAATGTCTCGAAATTATGGCACATTTATGTTACTTATTATCAGGTTAAAATTGCGTTCCCAAG
>NW_007743641.1:10657-12741 GCF_000696425.1 Galeopterus variegatus | reverse complement strand
TGCAAGAAACATAAATCTTTCAAAATCTTTCAAAAGGCATTCTTTTGTATTATCTGTAATTAAGCAATTAATTCAATGGGGGTTTTTAGACTGCATGCAGGGAGGGAGAGAGAAGTAAAGAAAAGTTGTAAAATCAAATATTTTAATTTTACTTAAATGTCACTGAATCATATGACCTATCTCAGATGTATTTAGCTGGAAATAAAGAACTCAGAGAACAAACAGGCTGAGTAACTCAAATTATAAAGTTACACACTTTAATTAGTACATGGAAGAGTTCTTTTAAAAAGCTTACCAGTGTGTTTGAATAAATAATTGTGAACTATTTTGTAAATACCTTGCACCATGATTTATTTATCTGCCATTGTTTTCAGAGACATGTTGGATTTACCTCGGATTTGGATTATCTTTTATGATGCAAAATAGAGAGAATAATAGAGAATTTCTTTATTCTTTATAAGACATTGAAATATATTCTGGAAGGTATGAACAAAAACATTGAGTTTTGGGTAGCAGGATGTTGGTGGAGGCAGAAATCAATTTAACTGCTAAAATATTAATAATTTTCATTGAAAAATATATTTGTGAATTTTATGTGCAAAGTAGTATTTTATGAAGTAAACTATGATTTTTTAATTAATTTGATTTTAGTTGGTGATAGGGATATCAGGAAAAATTTTACATTGATAACTTAATGATAAATAATTATTTTTTTTAATTTTTAAAATAAAATATTTCAACAAATACAGTATCCAATGTGTTCTATGCAATAATACCAATCTTTAACATACTCAATAATGCGTACTTGATATTGTATTTAATAATCACATATGAATCATGTTTTCTATAAAGAGACAACATACCGTATCATTCAAACTCCTACGGCACGCATTCATTTAGTACATATTAGGACATAAATAAAACCTGAATAAATTTTCATGTGTAAGAAAGAAACAACACCATTATCAACCAAAGCAATTACTACAGCTCATATTCTCTGATTGTGAATATGTAAAATATGGTACTCAAATCAAAGGGTTAAGCAAATATATTCTCAATTAGCTATGGTTTTAGAACATAGTTATGATTAGGTTAGACAATAAGTACGATTAGAAAATAATATTGGTTCTGTACTGTGGCAGGACCTATTAATTATCCAGCAGGGCAGGGCATCCCCATTTTCCATGCTTATATAAGTTTCTGATGGGCTCATGAGCACCTAGCTGAAGCTACTTTTCTTTCTTTTTTTTTGGGGGGGGGGTTTGTTTTTGTGACCAATAAGGGGATCACAACCCTTGGTGTGGTGTAGTCCACACCGCGCTCAGCCAGTGAGCGCACCAGCCATCCCTATATAGGATCCGAACCCGCGGCCTCAGTGCTCCCAGCGCCGCACTCTCCCGAGTGAGCCACAGGGTCGGCCCTGAAGCTACTTTTCTGACCTTCCTGTGTAAGTATTGCCAAAGATGTAGATTCTGACCTCATGTGGATTAGAGTAAAGTCAATGTATATAGCCTAAATCATGGCCTTAATGGACAAAATGTGCCATTCTCTTCAGCAATTGCAATGCAGTTGTGAAGCCAAGGGCAAAGCCAACCATCTGGGACTGTTTGGTACGGCAGAACAACAAGAGAGAAAATTCCTGGGTCCATGAGCCTAGGGATTTCTTTTTCTAGAATTGATCAAGCCTTCCAAACACACACAGGGAAATATACTTCTATTTATCTGAGCCATTTTGTATATTACTATTCTCTGTACAAATCATTGACATATCCCAACTGAAATATCTTTACTATTTATCCTCTCTCACTCCTGAACAATATGATTATTTCATACTACTTCTAATAGCTCATAATACCATTTTTTCTTTCTCCTGACATGGGAGACAAGATAGTATTCATGAAAACTCTGATGAGTCTTCATCCTTGCCACATAATTATATGCATTTAAAGGAATAACAATAAAAATTTCAACTTTTAAAATTAATAATTTAATTGAAAAGTTAGTTGACCAGAAATGCTTTTTATTTATGTATTTATTTATTTTAATGTGGCTACATCTGCTTTACTGCATTTTATTTTTATTTT
>NW_007743641.1:9074-9939 GCF_000696425.1 Galeopterus variegatus | reverse complement strand
CTTGGTGTTGTCAGCACCATGCTCATCCAGTGAGCTAACCGGCCATCCCTATATGGGATCCAAATCCGTGGCCTTGGTGTTATCAGCACTGCACTCTGCCGAGTGAGCCACGGGCCAGCCCTTATTTTTATTTTTTAAATTAAATTTATATTTTAATTACTTACGCATATTCATGCAGTGCAAAACTGACCATCACAACCTGTGCCCAAGATGTGATAATCAGATCAATACTATCGGCATGTCAACTACCATGAATTACAGTTATTACCAAGTCCCCCACCTAACCTTTCCCCTACCTCCATCCACCTCCCCTCCTCTACTCCCAGCAACCCTAGGCATGTTCCCTCCCTCTCTCTGCAAGTTCAATCCACCACTGTGGTCTTTCTTTCCTTCCTTCTTTCTCTCTTAGCACCCACTTATGAGTGAGGACATGTGGTATTTTTCCTTCTGTGCCTGGGTTATTTCAGTTAACGTAATTTTCTACAAGCTCATCCACATTGCTGCAAATATCAGAATTTTGTTCTTTTGTATGGCTGAGTACTATTTCATAGTGCATATATACCACATTTTCCTTATCCAGTTTTCTGTAGATGGACATTTAGGTTGGTTTCATAGCTTGGCTATTATAAATATAGGTTCAATGAACATAGGAGTGCATGCATACCTTTGACATGATAATTTCCATTCCTTTGAGTATATACCTAGAAATGGGATTGCTAAATTGTATGATAATCCTATCTATAGTTGTTTGAGAAACTTCCATACTGTTTTCCATAGTGACTGCACTAATTTACAGTCCCAACAACAGTGTAGGAGAGTTCCCCTCTCCACATTCTTGACAGCTTTTGTTATTCTCAGTCTTTTT
>NW_007743641.1:0-8056 GCF_000696425.1 Galeopterus variegatus | reverse complement strand
TGAGCCAGAATCCCACTACTGGATATACACCCAATGGAATGGACATCATCATTTCGAAAGGATACCTGAGCTTCCATGTTTATCATAGTTCTATTTACAATATCCAAGATATGGAAACAACTTAAATGTCCATCAATAGATGACTAGACAAGGAACATGTGCTATATAAACACAATAGAATACTCCTCAACCAAAAAAATAAAATAAAATAAAATAAATGATTCTATTAATTTGAATTAATAAATGAAATTGGCACAACTGATTATATATTTTGGGGAAAATAAAATTGGACCTCAACTTATTTTATATGTGCAACATAAATAAAGACCAAGAAATATAGATCATGAAAGAAAATCTTTAAAGCTGATAAGAAAATAAACATTTCAGATCAAAATTAAAAGAATACGAATGTATGCATCACAAAATAAAAAGTTAATTTTTTAACTTTACTAGTTATGAAAGCTAAATGAATAGTACCTTGGTGGTTCATCTAGATTTCCTTTTTTATACTTAAGATGTTTCTATGTTTCTAAACAAACTTGTTTTTATTTTAACAAAAAAAATGTGATGTGAATACAATTACTATGAAGAAAAAAATATATCATTGAAAAAGCAAATAAAAGAGATAAATTAGAGCAAGAAAAACAAAACAGTGGTTATGTACTATGAAGAAAATGAGGAAAATTGATGCCGGCAGAATGTTGTTAATTTTGTCCACTGGTAGGTCTACAATACTTAGCAACAAACTAAAAAAAATAAGAAACTTAATAAGTTTAAATAAATGAGTATAGTTTAATGAAAGTAAAAATTCTGTATAAGTCTGCCAGCAGGTAGGCTAAAATTAATGAAACAAAGCATATTTCATGATTCATGATAATTTTAAAAGAAAACAATTGAATGAAATCATGGTAGGAGAGAAATATGTGTATGTTTCAGAAAGGTAAGGAGTAGACAAAANGGGGAACGAAAAGAAAAGGAGTAAGTATGGTAAAGAACTGTCACAGTAAAAAATATGATGGTGTTCTGAAGAAAAGATGCACAAAAAAGTTGGCATTTAGCAAGAAAATCTCCGCTGAGTCCAAAGCCTATGACATTCCAGAGGACATAAGAAACACAATTTCGTAAATTAGAGGAAGGATAGAAAGAAATTCAAATAATAGTAATAAAAAGTCAAGAGAGTGAGCACATTTGAGTGATGTTAAGTGTCACTGAAATTATTGATAAGTGTTTTCATATGTGTTAGACAAACAAACAAAATATTTTTGAGGGAAACATTTTATTTTTAAATATCCTGTCAGATAAAAAAAATCTATATATACATATTAATTTTTCTTACACACACACACACACACACACACACACACACACCATCATGGCCATATAATTGAATTGATATTCTTATATTTTTTTAAATGAAATCTGCTTCTCAGGAATAAGGTGTCAATTTGAGTTAATTTCATATTTCTGCTTCTGAAAAATATAAAGCTCAAAAGAAATCCATAAAACCACAAGCCTGGAGTTATCAAAGTAGGTTAAGTTCTGAATCTGTGTGCGTGCATGTGTGTGTGTGTTTGCGTGTGTGCNTCAAAGTAGGTTAAGTTCTGAATCTGTGTGCGTGCATGTGTGTGTGTGTTTGCGTGTGTGCGTGTGGTGTGATTTCCCTTTATTTAGTAAACAGGAGATGGCAGTATTTGATCATTCATTAAAATATGAAGTAATCTAGCACTTGAGTCTCAAAATATATCATATATACATGCACAATGTCCTCTCTTATTTTGCAATTTAAATTAGGATATTATATATTTAATTTGACAAAGGCATTAGAAAGAAAAACAAAGATCACATTTGCCATTGCTTAATAATATAAGACACTATGAACCCCCCAATGTATTTCTATAAAGTCAGAAAATGAATAAATTAAAATATTTAGAAAGTATATAAACTAGAAGGTAGACATAAAATTCTGCAATTTTAGAAAGGTTTCCTCTGTATTCATTGTATAAAATTATAAAAATGATTAATAAAACTCTAGTTTATTTACTGTTGTTGAAGCTATTTAATAATGACTTAAAATATGTAGAAATAGTTACTTCTAAAGATACTGGTTAACAATTGGCAAAGAAGGAAAATAATCTGAAAGAAAATGGGAGCATCTTTGCTAAGCAACTTGCTATTTCAGTCTGTGTAAGTTAATGGGTATTCATAGCTTTGGCAAACAGTGTCGATAGTCTCTCAGAATAATTTGTCCTTGCTTTTTCTTGCTCTTTCATTCTCTCTCTATGGAAACTAACAATGCCAAGACCTCAAACTATAGTCTTCATTTTCAATAGAACATGAATCACCTTCAAGGAGCAGTGAGTGGTTGAGTGGGAGACTTCTTTTTTATTTATTTATTTATTTATTTATTCATTTATTAAAACATAATTGATAAGACCTATTTGTGGGGTACAGAGTTGACTATCAATACTTGTGTACTATCAATACTATGTGATGATCAAATTGGGATAATTAGCATATTCATCATTATAATACATAATCATTTGGGGGGTCTATTAACCAATTTCTCACTAACCCCCTCCCCCTTTCCCACCTCTAGTAACCACTCATAAGTGGGAGCTAAAGTAGAAAGAAAGAGAGAAAGGAAGGGTGGAAGGACGGTAGGAAAGAGACTGCTGACACTGACTTTCTTCCTGACAAAAGAGAAAGCCATGTGGAGAAGATAGCCTTTTCTGGGTTTGGTCAATATTGAATCAGGACATATTATTGGAGCTTCCCTGGCCTTGTTATGAACACAGGAGAGAGGAAGGCCACAAAATTTATAAGAAGGATGATCCAGATATCTTACATTTTTGCAGCTGCTGAAAGGGCTGGCTATAAATTCTTGGAGGCTGAGTGAAAAATAACAATAAAATATAATGTTGGAATCCCTTCTTCATAAAGCAAGATAAAAAATCTTATCAAAACTAATATATTATCTTTAAAATAATATATATATATATTAAATATAATATTTAAAATAAAATATTTCTCTTCTATGTCATCTCTCTTGTCATGATGTTTTCTATTTGCTTTTTAATGTAATTGTAAGTAAAGAAAAAGTACAACTTTAAATTATTAGCATGACTTTTATCATTTATTTTTATATTATACAATTCCAGTTTTAATTGCAAATGTAAGAACATTCAACATGTGTTCAGAATCACTGAAATTAAACAATTCATATTGTCTAGCCAATACATGCATATGTATTACATCTTACCAACATAGTGAAAACACTACATAAAACTAACTCAACTGCTTGCTTTTATTTTATTTCTTGATATGTACCCATTCTATCGATACTCTCTCCCTTCATCTGACTAATGAGTACGAAAGGGAAAAGTACTATGGATCACCTTGTCTTTCCCTTTCCTTCTATGTCATTATTTTAAGTATAGGAAGTTGACTAGTACACGGAAGTAACATGAGGAAGAAAAGATAGGATAGGTTTCCTTAGGCACTCATGTTTCTTAGAAGGCCATTGCCTTCTTTCTGCTTTTGAACAGAAAGTGTGGCCTCTTGGGGCTGTTAGTACCCTCGCATAATTGCAGAGGTGACATGCTTAACTTGTACCTGCTTTGAGTCTCACTGACTTCTGCACATTGTGGATTCTCTAGAATTCTGGGTTCATGGGGTTTTCATGAATGTCTACATGAATGTGGTGGACATTGCATGTCTTCACTACTTGCATGCTCCATTGCCCTATGGGACTTCACCTTCAAAACACACGTTCCAAGATGGAATTATTGAAAAGTGTGTACAATAGTGACAACAAAGCATAAAACCAAGCCTGTAGCCCTTAAAAGTGTGGGACCTTATGAGACTTTGTGGAATGCATATCCATGAAACTATCTCTGATGTTGAATTTTATCCTGAAACTCTTCTCAGAATTATACAAAGGTTAAAAAAAATAAATAACAAAAAAGGGCAGAAAAAAATCAATCCCTTTTGTTGAAACCACTCATAGTAAGTATATTGAATATTCTCCATTTACCCTGCAAATCCAATCTCTGCAATCTCTAGCATTGTCCAAACTCTTATGTACCCCAGATAGTTAATGTTTAAATACTGAATTGCTTTGCAATGGCTATATTTGTCTGCTGAAGACCACAGCTTCTTATAGGAAATGCTTGTATTCTTGACACTACTAGATGCCAGAAATAGCTTACTCAGAGTTTCAGGATTAGAGGTGCTAAATATTTTCCAATGTTACTATTCCTAGGTGCCTCAAAATCTCTTGTCTGTTCTTGTATCCCTTTCCACACATTTACAAACGATCCTTTCATTAACTCATTTTAATCTTTGTGCCATCTCTCTGCTTTTAGAATCCTTAGTGATACAGCTAGCGATACTATGCTCTTCATGAAGTCAAACACATCCTAACTGTTGTAATAATATTACCCAGACATTGCCAATGCTTTCCAGCCAAAAGAAAATTGGAAATATACATGTATTCAAACAAATTTGGATGTGGTAGCTCACTGCAAAAAAGAATGCGTACCATAAAGAATGATGAAGCATCTCACTAAAATGTTTTTCAAAAATAAAAAATAAATAAATACAAATATTGTAGAATCTGGGTTTGTGTTAGGTGATTTGGGGAATTGTTCATGGAAGCAGGATTTATTTGTTCTGGATGTGTGCTTCAGGAAATAGGATTAAGGCTAAAATTGCACATCTTAATCCATCTGATGTAGAAAGAGAAAAAAATAAAATGAGGTCGTTGAAGTTTTCTTTGGAAGAAAGCTGCAGTCAGCAAAGAAAGGGGGATGTTCGAGATTTTTGGAGATTTGAACAATGACATCATCTTAATCCATCTGATGTAGAAAGAGAAAAAAATAAAATGAGGTCGTTGAAGTTTTCTTTAGAAGAAAGCTGCAGTCAGCAAAGAAAGGGGGATGTTCAAGATTTTTGGAGATTTGAACAATGACATTTTTTTTTTGTCTGTGAAGTTAGCTTTCTGTCTCACTTCATCATGTTGCACACTGTGAGCTCGTTTGATGTTGGTGTTCTGCGAGGTTGTTTACATTCAACACAGGAGGACACCAAAGCTTAGCTGTGGGTGTCAAGAACCTTCTAACAACACCAAAGTCTAACAGTCAGGGTCAGGTCAACACCCAGATATCAGGAGCTACTTTTCTCTTTCTTGTCACTTACCCACTTAACAACATCCTATTCATATTTTGGTGTTCAACTCAAGCATTGCCGAGTCAATGGACATTCACAATTGATTATCACTCCCTTTCTCAAACAAAATATTTTCTTTCTTACACTTTTATACCCCAAATTAGCTTTTATGAAATTCAGCTTTTTATAGTACCTACTGTATTCTCCTCAATTAGATTGAAAATTCATACAAATTAGTATTTTTATTTTCTAAAATGCAGTGTTTTGTATACAGCATATATGCATGTGTGTGTGCACATACGTGCACGTATATCTTATGGGTGCTTTTTAAATAAATGATTACAAGAAAAGTTACAGATGAATTAAAAAAGATGGGACATTGCCCTTTAGTAATAAACACTTTCTAAAAAAAAATCTTGGTAATATGAAATATGTACATTCATTTATTTCTTACACTGAATTGATTATTACATTTACAGAATAAAAAACATGCTCTTTATTTGACTACTACATGTTTCACTATATATGGAATTTCTGAGGGTATGTTTCTCAGTGGGAAAGATAAACATGAATATCTGGAGTAGTATTGCTCAGCCAATATGTTAATTCTTTAACATTTTCATTTTAACAGAATGTAGGCATATAGCATCTCATTGATAATACTGTTCTCTTTAAACTTGTGAAGATAATGAGCCTGAACTAATAAAAATTATACTTAACATTATGGTGATACTTTCTGCAAAGCAAGTGAGTTAATGTTTGCTATTTATAAATATGTACATATGGTTCATAGCATCAGCACCCAGTTAAAACCCAAAGGGAAGACACAAATGCATTGCCACTCGTGTCTAAATAAGTGCTTAATTATATTTACATGGGTGCCTGGTAATGAAAACTATATCGTCCATTCCTTTTCCTTCTCACGCGTAAGCCGTCTCATGTGGTTATCCACTTTTACTAAGATTTTCCTTCAGGCAAGTGTTTCCAATCTGTACTATATTATTTGCCTACAAATATATTATCCTTTTTCATATTGCAAACTCTTAGAAATAATGTGTATTTAGTTACAAATTTAAATTTTGAGTCTCTGATTATTTGTATTGTTATACAAACTAACCTTATATCGAAAGCCACAGTGAAAAAGAGGCATCAGCACTGTTCAGCTTATTGAATACCGTGTTGAATTGTGAAAGCAAGGGAAAAGCCTTAGAGATCTCAGAAATGTGCCTGTTGATTGCACTGGCATAGGAGATTTAATAAGAGTTTTAAGAGAGAAAATAGAGCCCTATGTACAAACAAGGTATGTAGGTACCTTCCAAATAGCTCTTTCCAACCTCATTCCCACTCCCAGGTAACAGGGAAATTAAAAAGCAACTAAGAAAAGAAGGGTAAGTAAATTTGCGAAGGAAAGATTAAAAATGTAACATTGTTTAAACAAACAAGTCACAGAAAAAATTTCTGAAGCACCTCATAGGATAAAACTAGAACCTTATGCTAACATGAGCTCAAGCCCTCAAAGATATGGTAGCAAAGCAGCTAAACATGATGAAAATAGAGATTTCAATGCAATTAAAAATGATGAGCAATGCAGGAGTCATTGATAACAAATCTAATCAAAGGCATAAAGGGAGACTTTTATATTATTACAATTAATGTGAAGGAAAAATTAGAAAAGACACTAAGAAGTTGGAAAAGTGAAAAGTGAAATGGAGAAACTAATATTACTCAGTATAATAAATTATAGAAAAAAAATTATTCATGCATTATAGAGGGAAAACATCTAAAATGAAAAATAAAGCAAAAGTACCTCATGTAGCATGCACTATTTTAAATATGATTCTCAAATTAAGTATATATCCTGATTAAATTACAGAAATTCATTTATAAACATAGGAAGTACCACACAGAAAATACCTATCATCCACGGGATAGACAATGTCATTCCTTCTAGCTATTTGCAGCTACATTCAATGACAAGAGACAATGAAACTGCCTCAGATAAGGTGTGGTCCAAGTATACTGTACTCAGCTAACTTGTCGTTAAGAGACAGAAACTCTCAAATGTTTGAAAGAACTCAAAGAATTTCTGTCTGGCTTTTGGGAACAGGAATACTTCTGGACCTGTGTTAGTCTCAGGCGTTGTTTCCTTTAATCTCTGCAGGTGGTTTTTCCTGGATTTGGGTAGTTTCCTCACACACACACACTGATTTATACACAACTGAATATTCTGGGCTAAGTCTTTAGAGATCTCCAGAGTTTCCTTTCTTTCTTTCAGTGTTCTCTTCTGTACTCTTCTTCGTAAGGTCTGTCTTGGCTTCCCTGGATTTCCAGCTCTGTTTCCTCAACTGGAGTAGACATCCAGAGACTGCCTGGATTCCTCCTTTCTGTACTGTGGCCTCTAAACATTCTGTAGGCAATAAATTGATGCAATTGTTAGG
Source organism: Galeopterus variegatus (assembly GCF_000696425.1). Taxonomy (NCBI): domain Eukaryota; kingdom Metazoa; phylum Chordata; class Mammalia; order Dermoptera; family Cynocephalidae; genus Galeopterus; species Galeopterus variegatus. The sequence continues at coordinate 452 of NW_007743641.1, read as the reverse complement.
CTGACCTTGTCTGTTTCCTCTCTCATGGGTCAATGTTCTGTGTTGCCGGATATACAATGACATGAGAATTATTCACTCATAGTTTTTGCTGATTTAAAAATCTTTTCCAAGTGGATAACTAAATCTGGTCTCTGTAACTCGATATGAGACACACAAAATCATATATTCTTAATCTCTGAATCAAGAAGACCTGGTGTTTTGTAGCCCCATCCACTTGCATCCCCCTGCTTTAATTTTATTCATTGAGTAAAAATGTAAAGGACTATGGGCGGAGGTAGAAGAGAGGAAGTCATTTTCTCCAAGACATCAAATCCTGATATGTGACGGCTGTGGACACTTCTTATTCCTGCTTCAAAGATTCTAGAATGTACACAGGAACATGATATTGCACCTTCATTATGTTTATTTTCTACATATCCCTATGACGAGTAAGTCTTTACTATAGAAGAAAA
>NW_007743640.1:15507-18474 GCF_000696425.1 Galeopterus variegatus | reverse complement strand
CTCAGGATCGCGCTGTTTCCCGACACGGGTGCTCCAGACCCGCCGCCATTTTCCCTCTTATCATCATTATTAAATAGCCATCCTAGAGGGTGTGGAGCAGCATCTCACTGTAGTTTTAATTTTCATTTCCTTGATGGTTAATGATAACGAACATCTTTTCATGTTTTTGTTGGTGATATGTACATCTTCTTTGGAGAAACGTCTATTCAGTTCCTTTGCTCATTTTAAAATTGGGTTATTTGTCCTATTATTATCAGTCATTATTTCTTCAAATTTTTTTGTCTTGTTTCAGTTATCTACTGCTGCATAACAAATCCCTCTAAACCCAGTGCCATAAACCAGCATGCATTTTATTAAACTCGTGTATTCTATGCATTAGAAATTTGCTATGGAACATAGGGATGGCTTTTCTCTGATAATATCTGGGGCTTCAGCTGGGAAGATATAAATGGCGAATCAAGATAGCGGAATAGGGCCGGCCCGGTGGTGCACTGGAGAGTGCGCCACTTGGGAGTGCAGCGGCGCTCCCGCCGAGGGTTTGGATCCCATGTGGAGACCGGTTCCCGCTCACTGGCTGAGCGCGGTGTGGGCGCAACACCAAGGGTTATGATCCCGTTACTGGTCAGTAAAAAAGACAAAAAGGAAAAAAAAAAAAGATAGCGGAATAGACAGTCCGCAGCGCCACTCTCTCCCACAAATCAACCAATTTACAACTATAAAAATGTAACATCAGCCAAGCCGGGGCCGCTGGAGCACAGGGGAAGGGGAGGAGAGACCTATGGAGTTCATGAAGGCCGGAGAAACTACAATGACAGAAAGAAAAAGCTGCTTTGAGCGTTTCAGGCTGTGGCTGCTTTAAGGCTCGAGCTGATGAGCACATGGAACAGGAGCCAGCAGAAACCACAACTGCGCCCTTCAGATGGAGTTACTTGGAGGCAGCAGGAGAGAAGAGGGCCTTGGCGGCCCCCAAGACAGCAAGACCACTAATAGGGTTCCCATGGACACACGCAGGAGCGAGGAGCCAGACAACTGAAAAAAGGGAGCCATTCAGAGGCCAGTGAGTCATTGCAAGGGACGGGCACAGGGCCTGTCCCATGGGAAGTGTTTGGAGCACGGGCGGTGGGGGAGATGGGCCCACCAGGAGACCACTGGGGCATGGCAAGGACAGCTGATCTGCCCCCCAATCAGCACAGGACCACTCAGAGGAGACCGGTCTGGAATGCAGAACTGCATGGGGTGCAGTTTGATGGAAAAACTCAGGCCCAGATCAGAGATTCTACAGAATACAGATCCACCAGATCTCTGGAGACCCGGAAGTACTTATAAGGTCAACCATTAAACCCCGAGCTGCACAAAAAGCCTTCCCTAGGGAAACAGCAGCAAAGCAGCAATTTAAACAACCACACATGGGCCGGCCCAGTGGCTCACTCGGGAGAGTGCGGTGCTGATAACACCAAGGCCCCGGGTTCGGATCCCATATAGGGATGGCCGGTTCGCTCACTGGCTGGGCGTGGTACTGACAACACCAAATCAAGGGTTAAGATCCCCTTACCGGTCATCTTTAAAAAATAAATAAATAAATAAATAAATAAACAACCACACAGCTCAAGCACTGGTCCCCACAGGAAGTTCCCCCACGTTAGAAGCAAAGGACAAAACATTAGTTCCGGGCCAGGCACACCATCAGCACCTTGGGGCCTGCCTGGGAACTGGAGGCTTGGACCTGGGACTGGACCCCAATCCCACTTCCAGGCAAACTGCACCAGTGCATTGCGGCCAGCCTGGGGACCTGAAGCATGGAGAAGAGGACTGGACGCCCCTCCCACAATCAGGCACACCAAGCCAGCACCTTGGGGCCTGCCTGGGGACCTGAGGCAAGGAGAAGGGGACTGGACCTCTCTCCCACAACCAGGCACACTGAACCAGCATGTTGGGGTTCACCCAGGGACCTGGGGTATGGAGTTGGGGAATGGACCTCTCTCCCACAACCAGGCACACCAAGCCAGCACCTTGGGGCACACCCACAGTCCCAGGACATGGAGAAGGGAACCAGACCAGCCTCTCACAACCAGGCACACCATGCCAGCACCTTGGGCCCTGCCCAGGGACCCAGGGAATGGAGAAGGGGACTGGACCTCTCTCCCACAACCAGGAACACTGAGCCAGTGCCTTGGGGTCCACCCAGCAACCGGGGTATGGAGTTGGGGACTGGGCCTCTCTCCCACAGCCAGGCACAACATGCCAGCAACTCAGAGCCCACCCAGGAAACCGGGGCAAGGAGAAGGGGAATGGTCCTCTCTCCCACAACCAGGCACACCACACCAGTGCTTCAGGGCCCGCCCAGGGACCTGAGGCATGGAGAAGGGGACTGGACCTCTCTCCCACAACCAGACATACCAAGCCAGCGCCTTGGGGCCCACCCACGGTCCTGGGGCATGGAGAAGGGGACCAGACCACCCTCTCACAACCAGGCACACTGAGCCAGTGCTTTGGGACCCACTGGGGGAACTGAGGCATGGAGAAGGGGACTGGACCTCTCTCCCACAACCAGGCACACCACGCCAGCACCTTGGGCCCTGCCCAGGGACCCAGGGCATGGAGAAGGGGGCTGGACCTTTCTCCCACAACCAGGCACACTGAGCCAGCACCTTGGGGCCCACCGAGTGACCCAGGGTATAGAGTTGGGGACTGGACCTCTCTCCCACAACCAGGCACACTGAGCCAGTGCTTTGGGGCCCACCCAGGGACCCAGGGTATGGAGTCGGGGACTGGACCACCCTCCTACAGCCAGGCACAACATACCAGCACCTCGGAGACCACCCAGGGACCTGGGGCATGGATAGGGAACTGGACCTCTCGCCCACAACCAGGCACAACATGCCAGCACCTTGGGGCCTGCCCGGGGTCCCAAGGCAAGGAGAAGGGGACCAAACACACCCCACAACCAGGCATACTGCCAGTGCCAAG
>NW_007743640.1:9554-14507 GCF_000696425.1 Galeopterus variegatus | reverse complement strand
AAATAAATAAAAATAAAAAAATAAAAAAATAAAAAATTCCTTCAAGTAGTTGTTTTTCACATACTATCCAGAATTCATAATAGTTATCTGAGAGTTAGTTTGATACAAGATATTCTATTATTAGAAGTAGAACCCTTTTCTACTACATTTAATTGGTTTTATGTCCTACGCAAGAGGCAACCATCATGAGAGTTACCAAAAACACATATGACCAAGATGTGCATAACTGCACCCTCTAAAAGCGGTATAACAGATGGGTAAGTCATGCCCTTGGTCTGCAGGTGACATCCTTATTATAAAAAATTAAAACAATACAAAGGGGTATAAAAAGAAAATGACAAGGGCCGGCCCGTGGCTCACTTGGGAGAGTGTGGTACTGATAACACCAAGGCCACGGGTTCGGATCCCTATATAGGGATGGCCGGTTAGCTCACTTGGGAGAGTGTGATGCTGACACCACCAAGCCAAAGGTTAAGATCCCCTTACAGTTCATCTTTTAAAAAAAAGAAAATGACAATTTCTACTACATAGAAGTAACTATATATCTAGATAGACAGATGCATAAAATAGAATTATTCCATATATACTCTTCTAAAACTTGCTTTTATTTTTAATTAAAAATATATATTGGAGGGCCGACCTGTGGCTCACTCGGGAGAGTGCGGTGCTGATAACACCAAGGCCTCGGGTTCAGATCCTATATAGGGATGGCCGGTTAGCTCACCGGTTGAGCGTGGTGCTGACAACACCAAGCCAAGGGTTAAGATCCCCTTACTGGTCATCTTTTATTTATTTTTTATTTTTTTAATTTATTTTTTTTTTTGTCCTTTTTGTGACTGGCTGCACTGCGCTCAGCCAGTGAGCGCTGTGACCACACTGGTCATCCCTATATAGGATCCGAACCCGCGGCGGGAGCGCTGCGCTCCCAGCGCCGCACTCTCCCGAGTGCGCCACGGGCTCGGCCCTTACTGGTCATCTTTTAAAAATATATATACATACATATCTTGGGCATTTTATACTGTCAAATGTTTTAATGCTTTTCAATAACTGGAAAGTTATCTACAAACTACATCCCTGTATGAATGCACATAGTTTATTTAATAAAGCCCCTGCTAATTTACCTTGCAATGATGTTATTAGTACAATGCTACATTAAATAGTTTTATAGGTATTCTCACTTGTTTGATTCCTTCTGTAGGACAAATTCATAGAAGTAGAATTTTATGTTTTACATTTTGACAGATATTGCCAAATTTTCCTTCATAGACACGATCCTAATTTACACTCTCAACAACTGTAACTGAGTACACACATTTCCCACACACGTGGTAGATGTGTAGTCCATGACATTCAGCTCCCATTTACTACACTGCCCATCCCCAAACTGGGCCAGTCGATGGAAAAAGGATTCTACAGAGGTTCTCTTTCCTTAATTCTCTCTTTTTTTTTTTAAAGGATGACCGGTAAGGGGATCTCAACCCTTGGCCTGGTGTTGTCAGCACCACGCTCAGCCAGTGAGCAAACCGGCCATCCCTATATAGGATCCGAACCCGTGGCCTTGGTGTTATCAGCACCGCACTCTACCGAGTGAGCCACAGGCCGGCCTATCTCTTTCCTTAATTCTCAACAGTAATCCTGTTGAAGATTTTAATTCCCTCCTCTAAGCCTGGAGTCTTGCGAAAAACTAGCCTGTTTAGCTGAAGCCCTAATACCCTGTTTGGTTTAAGGCAGTCTTGCAATCTGGCCCACTAGCAGGGATCAAGGCATGTAAGGCATGCACCTATGGACTCTTCAGCTAAATGACTGTGACATATTTGACTACCACTTGTAATTATGCTGCAATGTTTTATCTACCTAACTACACAACATTTCATTGATCATTCTTCTACAGGACTTAGAGCTCCTCAGCAACTGTAACTAGAGATAGTCACCCTCTCTTTGACCACTCAGCTCCCACAGTGATGAGGTCCCAGGTTCTTTCCCTACACTGGTCCTGAAGATACTATATCAAAGTCTTGCCATGTCTCACTTTGTTAGAAACATTTCTTGTTATGCTAACATATTCTCTTAACTGCCTTCACTTCCACTTCCATTTCTTGACAATTCCCAAACTTATGTCAAGGGCAATAATTGATGAAATATGAATATTAGATTTCCAATTTTAAAATCTACACACAGTTTTTGGATTTCCCAAAGTAAAAATGCACTTGTTAATGACCAGAAAAGGAAGGCCTATTCCACTAACAGGCATCATTGGTTATTCACTACTGAATAAGAATAGGTATTCCTTCATGGTACCACCTTAAACAGCTGTTTAGAGAAGTGTAATATGTAGATTATCAGAAAATTGCCCAAGGAGAAAACTGAGGAAAAAGGAAAATCCTGTCATATACTAAGGCTATCCTTAATTTCTGAGCAGAACTGGCCCTAATTTTGATCGACATGTACACTTATTTTAAGAAGCAAAGATTGCTCAAAATAAGCTGTCTTTCACATCTGAGGGTGAAAAAAAAGCAGACCCTTATGGAGGATACAAAGAAGAGTTTAAAATAAAAACAAAGTTATTTAACCCCAAGGACTATGATCTCCTTATTAAGGGCTAGAACTGTGCCATTTTTCTGAGCAGAACTGGCCCTAATTTTGATCGACATGTACACTTATTTTAAGAAGCAAAGATTGCTCAAAATAAGCTGTCTTTCACATCTGAGGGTGAAAAAAAAGCAGACCCTTATGGAGGATACAAAGAAGAGTTTAAAATAAAAACAAAGTTATTTAACCCCAAGGACTATGATCTCCTTATTAAGGGCTAGAACTGTGCCATTTAGTCTGTCCAGCATAAAGGCCTAGGATAAGGATGCTGGATTAATTTTTTTTTTGGGGGGGGGGGTAGTAGGCGACCAGTACACAGAGCCAAACCCTTGACTTTGGTGTTATCAACAACACACTCTAACCAACTGAGCTAACTGGCCAGCCTTCAGTTATATTTATTGAATGACAATAATAACACAAGGCAAATAAATGGTAATTGCCAAATAGATAGAATGCACTAAGGGGTATATCCAACAATCCATCCACGTTCTTTCACACACTGCAAACCAACTTTAATGTCTGATTAACCAGACATGTTAAATCAGGTTTAAGAGTGTCATCTATAAACATGGAAATAAATTTCTCTGTGAGACTGAGGTAGAAGGCACACCCTTCTCATTAGAGATCACTAGAAGGTGCAAGGTATTTAAAAAGGAGAGAGAGAGAAAGAGAAATTAGTACATTCTAAAACTCTGTATAGAAGCTTTTATAATAAAAATAACATCCAAGAAAAATGATATTTAACTGTGAATAAAAATTACTTTTAAATAGTTATCATTTAGTAACTACTCACATTATACCGTTCTAAGCACTTTATACATTTTTAACTAATTTATTTCTCTCAATGACCCCATGATGCAAAAGACTACTATTATTCCCATTTTATATATATTTATTTGACGGCTGGCCAGTACAGGGATCTGAACCCTTGACCTTGGTGTTACAAAGCTGTGCTCTAACCAACTGAGCTATTGGCATTCCTCATTTTACAGATGAGGAAACTGAGACACAGAAAGGTTAGATAACTTGCCTAAGGTCTCAGAACTAGTAACTAACACAGCTAAGATTCAAAATCTAGCAGTCTGGTCCAAGAACTTGAAGCCTTAACTACACCATGTCATCTCCCTGACTTTTTTTTTTTTTTGTCCTTTTTGAGACCGGCCGCACTGCGCTCAGCCAGTGAGCGCACCGGCCATCCCTATATAGGATCCGAACCCGTGGCAGTAGCGCTGCTGCGCTCCCAGTGCCACACTCTCCCAAGTGCGCCACAGGCTCAGCCCCTCCCTGACTTTTAACAAAGTCAACACAGGTGTAGAGGTTTGGTAACATTTTAGTTGCCTCAGACCCAGGTCAAAGGAGGTAGCAACTAAACAGAGAACAAGCTTTATTATTTTTTTTTTTTTCTAAAAAGATGACCGGTAAGGGGATCTTAACCCTTGACTTGGTGTTGTCAGCACCACGCTCACCCAGTGAGCAAACCGGCCATCCCTATATGGGATCCGAACCCGTGGCCTTGGTGTTATCAGCACCTCACTCTCCCGAGTGAGCCACAGGCCGGCCCCAGAGAACAAGCTTTAGCTTGTTCAGATGCATTAGCATAGTACAAAAGGCCTCTATGATCTAGCTTCTCTCTCTTTCCAAAATAATTTCTAGCTGTGTATCACCCTCAAACCATACTTTCTAGTGATACAGAACCATCTGCAGTCTCCTAGATGCACCGTGCTGCTTTTCAACTCAGTACCATTGCTCATGCTGCTCCCTCTGCTGGTAGCACCTCTCTTCCCCTGTCTGTCCCCACCCCCTCCCCGGTCCACAGAAACTCTTAATGCTTTACTGGGCTTCTTGGTTACAAGTCTATAAGCAGTTAGATCCCTGAACAGAAACCTCACCTCATTTCTCTTTGAGTTCCTGGTGCTTGGCGTACAAAGCAGGTGGGCAATAAAAGTTTGCTGAATTAATTAATAAAAAGTCTCAAAAAACAGATTCCTCAAAGGTAGTTCAGGGTCTGGGTCCAGCTGAGAGAAAGGCCAGACTCCCTAAACTCCCTGTCCCAGGCATCTGAGAATGGCTGAGATACGACCTACAGCTATGTATCCAACTTCCCTCAGCAAACCCTCCTCAAAGAGTCTGAGGAACCTCTCTTGTTGGGGTCAGAGGACTAAGGAGCCACAGCCAACTCTGCCTGAAAGGATGGGAGACAGTGAGGGGCTCTCCTAAGGTTCAGCAAAAGGATATGCTCCAACACATTGCCAGGCCTCTAACTTCATATCAATTTCTTTTTTTTTTTTTTTTCCTTTTTTTGTCTTTTTTCGTGTCCGGCAACGGATCGCAACCCTCAGTGTCGCGCCCGTACCGGACCGGGAC
>NW_007743640.1:0-9544 GCF_000696425.1 Galeopterus variegatus | reverse complement strand
ATTTTTTTTTTTGTCCTTTTTGTGACCGGCTGCACTGCGCTCAGCCAGTGAGCGCTGTGACCACACTGGTCATCCCTATATAGGATCCGAACCCGCGGCGGGAGCGCTGCGCTCCCAGCGCCGCACTCTCCCGAGTGCGCCACGGGCTCGGCCCTTACTGGTCATCTTTTAAAAATATATATACATACATATCTTGGGCATTTTATACTGTCAAATGTTTTAATGCTTTTCAATAACTGGAAAGTTATCTACAAACTACATCCCTGTATGAATGCACATAGTTTATTTAATAAAGCCCCTGCTAATTTACCTTGCAATGATGTTATTAGTACAATGCTACATTAAATAGTTTTATAGGTATTCTCACTTGTTTGATTCCTTCTGTAGGACAAATTCATAGAAGTAGAATTTTATGTTTTACATTTTGACAGATATTGCCAAATTTTCCTTCATAGACACGATCCTAATTTACACTCTCAACAACTGTAACTGAGTACACACATTTCCCACACACGTGGTAGATGTGTAGTCCATGACATTCAGCTCCCATTTACTACACTGCCCATCCCCAAACTGGGCCAGTCGATGGAAAAAGGATTCTACAGAGGTTCTCTTTCCTTAATTCTCTCTTTTTTTTTTTAAAGGATGACCGGTAAGGGGATCTCAACCCTTGGCCTGGTGTTGTCAGCACCACGCTCAGCCAGTGAGCAAACCGGCCATCCCTATATAGGATCCGAACCCGTGGCCTTGGTGTTATCAGCACCGCACTCTACCGAGTGAGCCACGGGCCGGCCTATCTCTTTCCTTAATTCTCAACAGTAATCCTGTTGAAGATTTTAATTCCCTCCTCTAAGCCTGGAGTCTTGCGAAAAACTAGCCTGTTTAGCTGAAGCCCTAATACCCTGTTTGGTTTAAGGCAGTCTTGCAATCTGGCCCACTAGCAGGGATCAAGGCATGTAAGGCATGCACCTATGGACTCTTCAGCTAAATGACTGTGACATATTTGACTACCACTTGTAATTATGCTGCAATGTTTTATCTACCTAACTACACAACATTTCATTGATCATTCTTCTACAGGACTTAGAGCTCCTCAGCAACTGTAACTAGAGATAGTCACCCTCTCTTTGACCACTCAGCTCCCACAGTGATGAGGTCCCAGGTTCTTTCCCTACACTGGTCCTGAAGATACTATATCAAAGTCTTGCCATGTCTCACTTTGTTAGAAACATTTCTTGTTATGCTAACATATTCTCTTAACTGCCTTCACTTCCACTTCCATTTCTTGACAATTCCCAAACTTATGTCAAGGGCAATAATTGATGAAATATGAATATTAGATTTCCAATTTTAAAATCTACACACAGTTTTTGGATTTCCCAAAGTAAAAATGCACTTGTTAATGACCAGAAAAGGAAGGCCTATTCCACTAACAGGCATCATTGGTTATTCACTACTGAATAAGAATAGGTATTCCTTCATGGTACCACCTTAAACAGCTGTTTAGAGAAGTGTAATATGTAGATTATCAGAAAATTGCCCAAGGAGAAAACTGAGGAAAAAGGAAAATCCTGTCATATACTAAGGCTATCCTTAATTTCTGAGCAGAACTGGCCCTAATTTTGATCGACATGTACACTTATTTTAAGAAGCAAAGATTGCTCAAAATAAGCTGTCTTTCACATCTGAGGGTGAAAAAAAAGCAGACCCTTATGGAGGATACAAAGAAGAGTTTAAAATAAAAACAAAGTTATTTAACCCCAAGGACTATGATCTCCTTATTAAGGGCTAGAACTGTGCCATTTAGTCTGTCCAGCATAAAGCCTAGGATAAGGATGCTGGATTAATTTTTTTTTTTGGGGGGGGGGGTAGTAGGCGACCAGTACACAGAGCCAAACCCTTGACTTTGGTGTTATCAACAACACACTCTAACCAACTGAGCTAACTGGCCAGCCTTCAGTTATATTTATTGAATGACAATAATAACACAAGGCAAATAAATGGTAATTGCCAAATAGATAGAATGCACTAAGGGGTATATCCAACAATCCATCCACGTTCTTTCACACACTGCAAACCAACTTTAATGTCTGATTAACCAGACATGTTAAATCAGGTTTAAGAGTGTCATCTATAAACATGGAAATAAATTTCTCTGTGAGACTGAGGTAGAAGGCACACCCTTCTCATTAGAGATCACTAGAAGGTGCAAGGTATTTAAAAAGGAGAGAGAGAGAAAGAGAAATTAGTACATTCTAAAACTCTGTATAGAAGCTTTTATAATAAAAATAACATCCAAGAAAAATGATATTTAACTGTGAATAAAAATTACTTTTAAATAGTTATCATTTAGTAACTACTCACATTATACCGTTCTAAGCACTTTATACATTTTTAACTAATTTATTTCTCTCAATGACCCCATGATGCAAAAGACTACTATTATTCCCATTTTATATATATTTATTTGACGGCTGGCCAGTACAGGGATCTGAACCCTTGACCTTGGTGTTACAAAGCTGTGCTCTAACCAACTGAGCTATTGGCATTCCTCATTTTACAGATGAGGAAACTGAGACACAGAAAGGTTAGATAACTTGCCTAAGGTCTCAGAACTAGTAACTAACACAGCTAAGATTCAAAATCTAGCAGTCTGGTCCAAGAACTTGAAGCCTTAACTACACCATGTCATCTCCCTGACTTTTTTTTTTTTTTGTCCTTTTTGAGACCGGCCGCACTGCGCTCAGCCAGTGAGCGCACCGGCCATCCCTATATAGGATCCGAACCCGTGGCAGTAGCGCTGCTGCGCTCCCAGTGCCACACTCTCCCAAGTGCGCCACAGGCTCAGCCCCTCCCTGACTTTTAACAAAGTCAACACAGGTGTAGAGGTTTGGTAACATTTTAGTTGCCTCAGACCCAGGTCAAAGGAGGTAGCAACTAAACAGAGAACAAGCTTTATTATTTTTTTTTTTTTCTAAAAAGATGACCGGTAAGGGGATCTTAACCCTTGACTTGGTGTTGTCAGCACCACGCTCACCCAGTGAGCAAACCGGCCATCCCTATATGGGATCCGAACCCGTGGCCTTGGTGTTATCAGCACCTCACTCTCCCGAGTGAGCCACAGGCCGGCCCCAGAGAACAAGCTTTAGCTTGTTCAGATGCATTAGCATAGTACAAAAGGCCTCTATGATCTAGCTTCTCTCTCTTTCCAAAATAATTTCTAGCTGTGTATCACCCTCAAACCATACTTTCTAGTGATACAGAACCATCTGCAGTCTCCTAGATGCACCGTGCTGCTTTTCAACTCAGTACCATTGCTCATGCTGCTCCCTCTGCTGGTAGCACCTCTCTTCCCCTGTCTGTCCCCACCCCCTCCCCGGTCCACAGAAACTCTTAATGCTTTACTGGGCTTCTTGGTTACAAGTCTATAAGCAGTTAGATCCCTGAACAGAAACCTCACCTCATTTCTCTTTGAGTTCCTGGTGCTTGGCGTACAAAGCAGGTGGGCAATAAAAGTTTGCTGAATTAATTAATAAAAAGTCTCAAAAAACAGATTCCTCAAAGGTAGTTCAGGGTCTGGGTCCAGCTGAGAGAAAGGCCAGACTCCCTAAACTCCCTGTCCCAGGCATCTGAGAATGGCTGAGATACGACCTACAGCTATGTATCCAACTTCCCTCAGCAAACCCTCCTCAAAGAGTCTGAGGAACCTCTCTTGTTGGGGTCAGAGGACTAAGGAGCCACAGCCAACTCTGCCTGAAAGGATGGGAGACAGTGAGGGGCTCTCCTAAGGTTCAGCAAAAGGATATGCTCCAACACATTGCCAGGCCTCTAACTTCATATCAATTTCTTTTTTTTTTTTTTTTTTCCTTTTTTTGTCTTTTTTCGTGTCCGGCAACGGATCGCAACCCTCAGTGTCGCGCCCGTACCGGACCGGGACCGGCAACGGGATCGCAACCTTCGGTGTTGCCCCTGCACCTCGCTCAGCCAGTGAGCGGCCGGTCTGTATGTGGGATCCGAACCCTCAGCGGGAGCGCTGCCGCGCTTCCCAAGCGGCGCACTGTAGCAGTGCGCCACCGGGCCGGCCCAATATCAATTTCTGTTAAGACATTTTTCCCAGGGCTGGCTGGCCAGTTAGCTCATGGTTAGAGCATGGCGCTGATAACACCAAGGTCAGGGTTCCATCCTGTACTGGCCAGCCACCAAAAAAAGACATTTCCTCAAATAAAATGTGTTCATGAACTGCAAGCCCTTCTTTCACCCAACTTAAAAAACAAAGATGGATGGATGGATGGATGGAAGGAAGGAAGGAAGGAAGGAAGGAAGGAAGGAAGGAAGGAAGGAAGGAAGGAGGAGAAAAACATTTCTCTGAGAAAAGGGAAATGCATGTTTTCAGCATTGCCTGGGAAAGCACTTGGACCAGATGACTAGAGGCAGTCAGCTTGGATAAACTTATTCCCTCCTTGTCTGTATTCTCTACATATTAGAATTTCCCAACTTTCAAATGACTCATATATAACACAATCTGCTGCCCAGATCCCTGCCCCCACCCCACTGCCACCACAACAGAAACCATTTTGAGAAAACAAAAACTGGGAACTTTCAGAGTATCTCTAGATTCAGAAGCTGTGAAAATCTCTAGATTCAGGTAGTTTAGGGGAGCTGACCTTACAGGATATATTCTGAATTAGAGCTGATCTTTTATTTGGTGGAATCCCTGCTCCAAAATATGTTCTCTACTTTCCCTTTGACTTAGCTGAAATCTTGTATCCTAAAGAATTGAGAATTTAGGCCGGCCCATGGCTCACTCGGTAGAGTGCGGTGCTGATAACACCAAGGCCACGGGTTCGGATCTTATATAGGGATGGCCGGTTTGCTCACTGGCTGACCATGGTGTTGACAACACCAAGCCAAGGGTTGAGATCCCCTTACCGGTCATCTTTAAAAAAAAAAAAAAAAAAAAGAATTGAGAATTCTGGCTGGTTAGTTAGCTCAGTTGGTGAGAGTGCAGTGTTGTAACACCAAGGTCAAAGTTTTGGATCCCCATACCAGCCAGCCACCAAAAAAAAAAAAACAGTAAAAACAAAACTGGGAATTCTGAGAAAGTGAGGGAAACAGAGCATACAGGCCTGAGGGGGAAAGGGCATGGTAGCAGGGGGCTGAGGACAAAATCAGAGCAATTGCAGGTATGGAAACAGGAGCCTTGGGTGGTAGAGAAGACATAAAGGAGGGAAGAGAGAATGTATGAGGACAAACTTTAGCTGTTTCAAAATTTCACATAAAAGAAATTTCACACTGGGCCGAGCCCGTGGCGCACTTGGGAGAGTGCGGCGCTGGGAGCGCAGCAGTGCTCCCGCTGCAGGTTCGGATCCTAAATAGGGATGGCCGGGGTGCTCACTGGCTGAGTGCGGTGCGGCCGGTCTCAAAAAAAAAAGGACAAAAAAAAAAAGAAATTTCACACTAAGTCAGTGGTTCTCAATTCCTTTTTTTCAGCAATTATTTTACAATGCCTCTTTTACTGTACTAAAATTACTTTTACATATAATGTAATTTACTTAACACATAATTTCAAGAAAAGTCAAATATAATGTCCAACGTGTATTATAAAAGGAAAAGTATTTATAATAAAATAATTTGCATTTCAATATTAAAATGCTCCAACACCACTGCAATAGAAGACAGAGTTGTCAGATGCTTGCACCCACATGTGGAATCATGAGGATTAAGAACAGCTACAAATGGAGACATATACAGGCATATCGTATTGGTGACTCCAATACCATGAGTGGCACTGCCAACAGTGACAGTATTTTCCAAAATGGTGACAAACTCCTGGTAAAGTTTAAGATAATCTTTCCTCATGGTTATTGTAGTCTTGGGACATTCACTATAGTTTAAAGCTGTGCAACTCATATGGAGTGTTTTCTAGGATATACTGACTGAAAAAAAAAAAGGGAAAAAGATTATATATGGTATGATATCATTTGTTTATGAAAGGAAATATAAGGGATGCAGATATAATAAGAGATGTCATATTAGGCATAAAGTATGTGTGCATGTGTGCACATGTGTGTGTACAAAAGAGAAACATAGAACCTAATAAAAATGGTTATCTATAGACATGGGCATAGAATGAAAGGGGAGCAAGACTTTTCCAAAAATATCTGTTAATGTAAACCAAATGCCCTATATATTTTAAACCAAATAAATGCCCTATATATTCATAAATTTAAATCAAAAGAATGGGGGGAAAACCAACAAATTGAATATAAATTTTTAAAAAAGAACCTAACTGTATATTAAATTGATTACATAACAATACAGAGGAAATAATTAATTCAAGTGACTTCTGAACACAACACTCTGGCTATACTAACTTAGTGGAATATATTCTTTTCTTTTTTCCTTTTTGTCTTTTTTCGTGACCGGCAACGGGATCGCAACCCTCGGTGTCGCGCCCGTACCGGGGACTGGCAACGGGATCGCAACACTCGGTGCCACGCCTTCACCACGCTCAGCCAGTGAGTAGGTCTCTATATGGGATCCGAACCCTCGGTGGGAGCGCCGCCACACTCCCAAGCGCCGCACTTTACCGAGTGCGCCACCGGGCCGGCCCGTAACGGTCATCTTTTTAAAAAAAAATCAAAAGAGACAAAGGACAATGCTTCTTTATGTGAGATTATTCTCCATAGTACAGGACAGCAGCATCCCTGGCCCCCCACTAATTGAATGCTGGTCACACTCCTCAATCACTGTGACAACCAAAAAGAGTCAGTCCTTGCTAAGATATAATAATCTAAAGGATCTACTTCAAGGAATGGGAAAGAAAACACTCTTTTTCTTCTTCTTCACCTCCGCCTACTCCTTCAAATAGTTCCCTAACAACCAAGACCCAGAACTCCATCTAGTAAGCTTATTTTTTTTTTTTCCTTTTTGTCTTTTTTCGTGACCGGCAACGGATCGCAACCCTCAGTGTCGCACCCGTACCGGACCGGGACCGGCAACGGGATCGCAACCCTCGGTGTTGTGCCCGCACCTCGCTCAGCCAGTGAGCGGCCGGTCTGTATGTGGGATCCGAACCCTCGGCGGGAGCACCGCCACGCTCCCAAGCGGCGCACTGTAGCAGTGAGCCACCAGGCCGGCCCCTAGTAAGCTTATTTTATAAATAACTAATCCACCGTGGCTTTTATGGGTTAACTTAGTAAACCATTCAACATTATAACACTATTTCTACTAGACAACACACTCCAAATTTCATACTTAGAAATAGATTTTTGGAACACAGCACTTCCACTAAGTCAGACATATACACTGATATCTCACCATCAGTGTTCTCTATAATTTCTTAAATGATGGGCTGGCAGCCAAACTACATATAACCAATGCGCTATAAAGACTGAGCACACATGTAAAAAGATTACTGATGTAGGCAAATAAAACAACAAAGTCAATCCAACAAATATTTTATAATATATCTAGTCCTTATTTTTGTGGCAAGTAGGTACAAACTATATACCCTTTACCTAAATTACTAACATGTATTATTTTTACACTTTAGTTTCCCCCTTTACTATAGATACTAATTGATTCTACTATTTATAAATACTGGAAAATGTTCTTTAGTATCTGTCATCAGGACCAGTAGCAAGTTCTTGCCCTTACCATACGGAAACAAAAGGACCCTTAATGATACTGGCTGAATTGGATTTCCTTGCCCTTCTGTCCCTCTCCCACACTACTCTCCAGGTCTAAGGTTCCTTAAATTCCAACCACACTTTCTCACTCCACATATTTTCTCCCATACCCACTTCACCTATTCAAAGTGTCCTCAAACTCTCTGATTTCAAAGCAGACAAGAGACACATTCTCCACACTCCACACAAGGCCACACTCCACTGGGTATAGAAAACTAAGCTATGATGAAAAGAATCTTTCTTTTCAGTGATTAATGCCATACTCACAGTTTTCAACCAGGTTTTGTATTAGGTGAGGGTAAATAAATTACCTCTAATATTTTTTCACGATAAGAATACAGTATATGATTGTCTTATCTTCTTAGACTATATAAGTAAATCCTGTAAGGACCCAACCCAGTGTATATATTGCAGCTATTTCACCTATGCTGAGGTCAAAGTTTCCTCCTTGAAGTATGCCTTAATGTGAAAAAAGATGATAAAGAAGGACAACCTTGGTTCCTTCTCTCTGTAAGGACCAATGAGAAAGGCTTCCTGGGTGCCAGTAATATTGTTTCTTCAGGTGGGTGCTGGCAACATGGGTATGTTCTGCTTAAAACACTAAATAGATGAAAGGTATTTAACCACAGTAACAGAGTGGTTAAAGAACACAGCTCTGGAGGAGTGCTTGCATTTGAATCTCAGTTCCATCACTTACTAGTTATGACTTTGGTCAAGTTATTTAGCCTTTCTGTATCTCATTTCTTCATCTATAAGAAGACTAATATCTACCTCATAGGATTATTATGAGGATTAAATCATCATAAGACTTGTAGAGTGCTTAATTAGCACAGTTGGCTATTATTAAATATTTGCTTAGTAAATAAAAGTGCTTGATTCCAAAGCAACACAAGAAAATGAGAAAGGAAAACAGAGACAAGTTGACTGTTAAGTAGAAAATGCACAAAATAATTATGTGGGAAATGAAGGTGATAATAACTAAAGTCTAGTGTAAAGGGACATGACTTGGAAATTGAAACTAGTCCTACAAACCTCCCACTAAACAGACCATGGGCAAATAACCAACCTCACTGTCGCAGCCCTGATGATCTCTAAGATCTTCCCATCTCTTCAGTGCTCTTCAGGATAATGAGTAACAATGAGTGGAGGCACAGATCAGGAACTAAGAGGGTTGAGCTCACAGTCAGGTTCTCTTAATCTCCAAAAGGAATTTTGAAATCATCTATACCTCTGAATTTCGCCTAATACTTACATTTTTAAAATAATTATCATGTCTATGAGCCATGTCTCCGTAACTCAGTTTCACATTTCCTGTAGTCATTGAGAGTAAATAATTAAGACTTCTGATGGGTTTGTAAAAGAGCCAGTTGAATTTCTGTCATACATGCCACAGCAGTGTCTCTAATTTCTCTGGCCCTGTTATATAGCTACTCTTTATTAAATACCTACTTACATGTCAGGCACTGTAGTAAATACCTTATCCCCAATCCTCAAAAAAATCTGTGTATTACTCTACCTTATTCTTATCTTTTACAGATAAGAATACTGAGGCTCAGAAAGGCTGCCTTGCTCATTAGTAGCAGAGCTGGAAGGTGAACATAGCTTGTCTGGCACCAGCACCCATGCTCTTTCCATTAGCCATAGTCTCTTGACTTACTTTATAATCAATCCTATTTCTTCTTACTTGTATAATGAAAGGTCGTTAGCTAAAGTGACCTAAAACAAGAATATCCCAGTACAGGCAGACAGGCAGGCAGGCAGGAAAGAAGGAAGGAAAGAAAGAAAGAAACAAACAAACAATAATCTAATTTATTTTTTTATTTTTTTATTTTTTGTCTTTTTTTGTCTTTTTT
>NW_007743639.1:16631-18476 GCF_000696425.1 Galeopterus variegatus | reverse complement strand
AGTACAGGCTTCACTGCTGTAACAAAGAGACTCCAAAGTTCAAGACTTACCAAGATAGAAGTTGACTTCTTTCCACATCACAGTCTAGAAGTCAGCAGTTGAGGGCTGTCAGGTCAGCTCTGCTTCCTTAATATGTGCTTTCTGTCTCTGTCTCTGAGGTGATGCTTCAGTTCTTGTCACCTCCTTCCAATAGTGGAAAGTGGCAAAGGACTGGGGCAGGGGTCAAGTATACCACCAATTCTTTGAAGGCACAATCAAGTGTGACCCTTTTCACTTCTGCTAACCTTTCCTAGTCACATGACCACACATACTGCAAGGGAGGCTGGGAAATGTAGTCTATAGGCAGACAGCCATGTTGGCAGCTAGAATATCATACTGCAGAAAAATAGAACAGATATTTGGGGACAACTTGCAGCCTGCCTGCTGTGGATTGAATTGTGTCCCCAAGTTTTATGTATGAGAGGCTTGATCCCCACTGTGACTGTGAAGAGGGTGGGAAATCCTATCATGATAATTGAAAGGTGGGGCCTTGAAGAGGTGATTAAGTTGCTGGTTCAATGGTGGTCATGGGTGTGGTTTGCAGGTCTTTAAAAGGAGAGCATTTGAGGAACTCTCTCTCTTCCTCTCTCTCTGCTTCCACCATCTCACAATGTGATACCCCGTGTTGCTGAAGCCACCACCAAGGAAGGCTTCACCAGATGCATTCCCTGGACTTTGGACGTCCCAGGCTTGGAAACTATAAACAATAAGCTGTGTTTTCTTACAAATTACTCAGTTCCAGGTATTTTGTTATAAGCAATGGAAATGGACTAATACACTGCCCTAGCCACTCAGGTCCTCATAGAAAAGGTAAGAGCGATAGTTACCTCTCAGAAAGGCTCTCTGCTGGGTTCCTTCAACAGCAAGTGCATTGTACAAAGCCAAACCCCCTGTGAACCAGAAGGGAACGTAGGAAATGATTCAGGCTCCCTGGCTGACTCACACATTCAGCATCCTGGAGAGAAAAGTAGCCATACAACCATTTGAGTCTTGGGGTTTAGTTTATAATAATAATAATGACTTTGGCACAGAAAACTTCCTGAGGGTTTAATGAATGACTGGCTTGGATTAACAGCCCAAATTGCTGCTGAAGTCTATCAGCTCCTTCCAGCTTCATATTAATCTACAGGAAATTCTTTGCACACCCAGCTTTTATTGCTTCAACCTCACAAAATAAAAATGAATGGGTGTTTCACTGGAACTTGAAAAAAATCTTGGTCACCACTGTGTGTGGCCAACATGCATTATTATTAATATTTTTTTTTTCAGGCAGATTTTCTGCATTTTCTTTGATTCCTTTTTTGGCTTCAATTTTGCTGCAGTGGCTGCGGCTGCAGCAGCAGCAGCAGCAGCAGCTGGCCCCTGGATTTGCTTTAATGCCCTTGCTATTTATAGTGCATTTTGCAATGCTCCTCACTACTTAAGTTTGCCTTCCTAGCTACAATGGGAGCTCCATGAGGTCTAGGACAACCAGCAGACTCCCAGTCCGGCAGAACCTGGATATGCCGTCACTCAGTAACTATTTGTTGAAATGAACCTACTAGAATGGCTGCAGAATTTTAAACTCACCATCAGTCCAGTGGATTCCTTAAAACAAACCTGGGAATCTCAGCATTTAGTTGGATTTAAGGTAATGCATTTTCAGCTCATTAAGATTTGATCAGAGTTTCCCAAGAGAACAACTTGAAACAGAAAGGCGAGGATGTAGAAATAGTTGTAGAAGATGATGTCTAAAGCTGTCAAATTGTCAGCTTGGGGCCGGCCCGGTGGCGCACTGGATAGTGCGCCCGCTTGGGAAGCGCGGCA
>NW_007743639.1:5333-15988 GCF_000696425.1 Galeopterus variegatus | reverse complement strand
ACACTGGGGGGGGAGTCCTGTTGCGGCACAGAGAAAAAAAAAAAAAAAAAAAAAAAAAAAAAAAAAAAAAAAAAAAAAAAAAATTGTCAGCTTGAAGAGAAGCCAGGGATGTGGTGAAGTAACTGGTGACTCTCCTTGGCCATGGGGACTCCCACTGTTTCCCTGGCCTTGGAGTTCTTTGCCAGTAAATGTCATTGACAAAATGAGCACGTTTTCCTCAGCAAAGTCCCCTGGTTCAGGGAATTGGAGCTTACGGATGGCTCTGGATGTCCTTTGCCATGCTATTTAAACTCCCTCCTTCTTGTCCAGCAGGAGGTGGGCATCTGTGAGGACTTGCCAAGTGTAAGGTGCAAGCCCCAAGTGAAGATATCACCAGCACATCTTGTCACTGTGACTAGGAGAGATGAATAGTACAACAGTGTTGGCAGGACTCTGCCTCAGTGGAGGATGGCTACCTGAGCCATAAATAATCTTCCTCCTTGGTTCCACACTGATCTCCCAACGTGGGCTTCAGACAGTCCCAACCCCCTAACATCCCTTAATTGAAATAAGCAGACTGGGGTCCCAGCTAGAGAAAATTCCCGGCAACGACAGAGATAGGTTTTGGTGGCTTTTAAATTAGGGGTGGGGTTTAGTGAAAGGAACAGGAAGCTTGAGCAGACACAGTGAGCGAGGTCAAGCAGGAATAGAATTAAGGGCTTAGAACATGCTTGTTTCCTTCTGTTGTTCTTCTGAGAGCTGATAAGGGGATTTCAGAGTTTTGGGGGAGAGCCCTGGAAAAGAAGGAGGGAGTTTAATCAACCAGAGGGAACTTTCCAACTGACACTTCCCAGTGTTTGTCAGATGGTATGTTTGCCTAAGAAGTTAAAGGTGCTAAAAATAGAAATGAAAGCTCCATAACATTAAATTTGGCAATGCTGTTGTCTTCTGACTAGGGGTCTATGTTAGTCCGTTTCTGTTGCTTATAACAAAGTACATGGAACTGGGTAATTTACAAAGAAAATAAAATGTATTGCTTACAGTTTCAGATGCTGGAAAATCCATGGTCCAGGGAACACATCTAGTGAGGATTTTGGTGGTGGTGACAGTGATGGCAGTGTATCACATTGTGAAATGGTGCAGCAGAGAGAGCAGAGAGAGAAATAGACTTTCTTCTCTTTTCTTTTAAAGCCCTCAGAACCACGCCCCTGACCACCATTTTTAATCCATTCACTACAGCACGGTCCTACAATCCAATCACCTCTTCAAGGCCCCACCTTTCAATTACCATCACAGGATTTCCCACCCTCTTAACAGTCACAGTGGGGATTAAGTTTCTGATACATAAAACTTGAGGGGCAAAATTCAAGCTTCAGTGAGTTTTGGGGGAACATGATTCAATCCACTACAGGGTCTTTCACTATTATTTTTCTGTTTCCACCCAAGGATATGAAATGTGTTGTGACCTCTCAGATAATAATATTATGGTACTGTGTCCAAGCAGTAACTAACCAGACATGTGTTTATATATAAACCTACAGGTTATTAAAACTAGGTGAGGTCAAAAATTTCTATATCAAAGGAAATAGAGTATGGTGGAGTTTTCATATGTTAAAAAAAAGCATTGAATAGCTCAGCAACAGGGAATATAATGATAAATTGCTTTCTCAGAGGTAATAAAGGAACAGATACTTGTAGTTCTTGCATTGAGAGCTTCTCAGAAATAAGAGAAGCTTCCCTCACCCCTTCCAGTAATGATGACCCATCAGTTTTCATGTGTAACCAATTGCATCTGAGCTTTCCCTAACCTCCCTGGGACTCAGATTTCAGGTTAAGTTAAATGAGGTATCTTCCCAGTCTTCCATTCTAGGGTTTTCAGGGGAGCTAAAGAAAGAGAAAACTTGTCAGGAGAGCAAGGCCTTAAGGGTGGGCTCTAACACAAAAGTGATCAGCATCTATTAGAAATGTGCCTGCCCAGGTCTCTGTTAGGAAATGCATCCCCTGAGCATTGGCCTTCAGGAACTGTGCCCTGGCCTGCATCTGTTCTATTCCCATCAGCTATTTAACAGGGCTCACAAGGGACAGTGCCTTTGTTTTCCTTCAAACCTTTCTGTAAGGCTGCTACATTAGGTGAACATGTGGACTGAACAAGGTCATTATAATGCAGTGTAAAGACTGATGTCACTATGTCACAATGTCACTAGAGAAAATAGAGGCACAAAACTGAGCTTAATGACATCTTTTTTAAATTACCGGTTCTGGTCAAGTTTGTATTTGGTGCTTCTCAATTTTCTGTTGTATAGTTTGAGGAATAAATACAATTCAGTGTCACATCTCTTTCTCACCCTTCTCTGTCTTCCTGCTAAGACACACACACACGCACACACATGCACTCTTGCACACATGCAAACATTTACCTAATTTATCATTGTCCTGATTATTACAACCTGAATTGATTCTGTCTCAGAAGCACTACAGTGTAACAGAGAGAATATGGGGTTAGACTCCAAAGGCCAGAGTGTGAATTTCAGCTCCACGTGCCTGCTGGGTGACTTAAAGCAAATCATTAAACCTCTCTATTTACTCATTTTATTAGTTTCTTTTTGCTGCTGGAATATGCACACATTTATTCTCTTAGTGTTCTGGGGGTCAAAAGTTCGAAAGGCGAAGATCCCTGGAGGATCTTGGGAAGTATCCATTTCCTTGCCTTTTCCAGCTTCTAGTGCTGCGTTCCCTGGTTGCTGGCCCCTTCCTCCATCTTCCAGTGTAGGATTTTGCTTCATTGCCTTCTTTCATGTCAAATCTCCCTCTGCCTCCTTCTTATAAGAACATTTGTGGTTACATTTAGGGCCCGCTCTGATAATCCATAATAATATCTCAAGGTCTTTGACTCTACTGCTCCTGCAGTCTTTTTCACCATTGAAGGTAGCATTCACAGGTTCCAGGGATTGGGATGGGGACAATTTTGGGGGGACATTATTCAGCCAGCCACACATATCTATTAAGTAGAGACAATCATTCCTATCCTAGAGGACACACAAATGAAAAAAGATAACATTTGTGAAATGCACATAGTAGAAATTAATAAATGTCATTGAGTTTGGAAGAGGGAGGACCTGACCTCCCATTGGCTGGTCTCCCCTGCAATGGACACAGCAAAGATGACAGAGCCAGGACTGATGTGGCTGGGTAAGTTCACGGACTGAGGTGTCTACAGATGCCAGTGGTCAAAAGATGACTCCAGGAGCCAGGTTCAGAGCAATGCAAGAGATGCTTCAAGAAAAGGCACGTGTTTACTCATGACAGGGGGGAGACAACCTCACTTTATGAATTTGCTTTGAGCATGATGTGGGTTGATGTCTCTCTTGTGGTAAAATTATTTTTACCACTTTAGAGATCTGATAGTGCTTGATTACCTCACTATGCTGGGATATGGCAGGCTGAACTCCCCCATCAAGAGTCTTAATGCATTTGGGGCCCTGGTCCTAGCAACAACAGCAAATATCTTTTCTTTTTCCTTGAGCTCAGTGTTCATCAGACAGTTATGTTAGATAGGAAGGAAGACACAAAAATGTCCTTCGTTTTCAAGAAGGCAGTGTGGTCACATGCCCAGCAGATTACTAATCTTTAATCACCCTTTCCCACAAATTTTATTATCCAGGGGAATGAGACTATACTCCCCAGCATCCTTGGGGCAAGGGGGGTGGAATCAGTGTGTTGGGATTTGTTGGGACCAGTAGCCACTTCCCTGGAATTGTCATGGCTCTCTGGCCACTAGGGAAGAACTGCCAATGCTCAGAGGTGTTGGGAATTACATGGCAGAAGCCAGGTAGAGTGAACTCACAGGCCCACAGTCTTGGAAGGTGGCTCCTGGCCTGGAGAGGGGCTCTCCAAAGGTCCCCAAGATCCAGTCACAACACGAGGAATTGCTGTTGGGCCTCTGCTCAGATGTGCCTGTAAATTCACGTGACAGGTGTGTGATGCATTTGTCTTGTGTTTAATTGCTTGAGCCCAACTGAGGCTTTTTGGTCAGGTTGAGAGTGGTTTGAGGCAATGACCATACTTGGCCTCTGTATGGCTTTCTTTGCCTATGGTGGTGCTTTACGAGAACTTATCTCTTTTGACTATCCTAGTAACTAGGGGTTGGGAGTGGCTAGGTGAAACCAGAGAACAGACACCCGATTTCCTCTGGCTGTTTTCCTGACCCCTATCAGAATAGGCCTTGGCTAGGGGAAGGGGGAGTAGCAAAAGAAAAACTGCTTGACCAGGAAGGATGGACTGGATTCCTCAGAGAAGCAATAAAGTACAGGTAACAATAAGATAAGAGCAGAGCTGATTAAACATATACTTCTTCAGGTTAAGACTGGATTTGAGGGTCAGGAGGGATGTTTGTTCCTTAAATGAATGCTTTATGGTATAAGATAATATGTGTAACATGAATCTTGAGTTGTTTCTGCAGAGCACCTGCAACTATAAGACTGCTTTAAGGCAGGTGCATCCTGGACCCTAGACACCATGGAAAATATCAGGCAGGATGCCAGGCTTAGTTGTGTTGACTTCACCCTGAACCAATCGGTTCCCACAAGATGTCCAGGGCCTCATGATATTGCTTTATAAATGCTTGCGATTTTAAGCTATCTGGGAGTCTGAGGTCTCAAAGCCCCTTTAGCTTTCATGGGCTCCTTTGACTGGCCATTCAAATACAAGCTGTTCTTTATCACTGTGGACTTTGGCGTGAGGAACTCTTTAGACATTTCGGTGTGGCAGGCGATAAACCCCCTCTTGGTTTGGTAATATAAGATGTAACATCAGGGTCTTACTTTCCTCTCCACATGAACTGAGAACAGAAAGCTCGTGTGGCTTCTCGCAGACACACAGCAAACATGGCCAGTGCTCTGAGTCCAGTGCTCTGTCCGTGACACCAAGAGCTAGGAATTTGCCTTTTCTGACCCTCTGTTGTGGAACTCTTTGTTCTGAAGATAGTTGGGTGTTTTTGTTTGTTTTTTAATGTTCCTCAGAATCATGTTGAGGTATATGGTGACCAACCATCCTGGTTTACTCAGGACTGAGAGGTTTCCTGAGCAGTGGAATTTTCAGTGCCAGGCTGGGAATGTCCTGGGCAAACTGGGACGAGTTGATCACCCTACGCAGGGCCTCCTGTATGCACCCACTCACCTGTCCAGGGCTGTGTCTGGCCTGCATTCTCCAGTTGCTGCACTGCCCTTGTGTTCTCTCTTGTCTAACGGGGAAAACAAAAACCTCTCTAAGTATTTCAAACAGGGAGACTATAAGGCAAGGAATAATTTAATTAATTTAATTGATTAAATTAATTAATTAAATAGGGGACAAACAACGCAGAGACTAGCAATGACATGATGTTGTGACGATCCCTTGGCTTCAGGGACAAAGAGAGGAGGGAGTGTGCTACTGGAACCCTGGGTTGGGGTCACCAGTAGAAATTGGACCCATGATGGGCATGACCCCTGAAAGCTGGAGCCATGGAAAATACCCAGCCACTAGTGGAGGCCATGGCCTGAGATGCCACTGGAGATAGAGGGATGGCGATACACTGGTTTCTCCCTTCTTCTCGCCCTCTGGTTTCCCACTGGGCATTATTCCTTCTTTTTTGGAAGGCCCAGGGGGTGGGGTCTGTTAGCTAATATCTGGCCCATGGCCAGGCAGAACTTTACTGCTTGGGTTTCCTGTTCTGGAGAGATCCATGACTCCTTCCCATGTCAGCTGTAGCGCTGACTCACATGTTTAGAATCAATCTTCCATGACAATCAGCTACTCAGATCAGAATCATCAAACACTGAGGCTGAAAGTTATCTTCAAGATCACCCCATCAGATGGAGGACAAAGGAATGGAGGGGGGACAAAGGGTGGCGGTGGCAATGTCAGGACCAAAAACTGGGCCACCAGCTGCTTAGGCAGAGGCAGGTTTCACATAAGTGCCTCCACCCTCAGGGCCTCCGAGCAGGAGTCTGCACAGGCGCTGGTGCAGAGGGCCAACCAGCCCTGCATGGGGACAGTGGGGATGTCAGCCTATGATGCCAGCCTCCGGGAGGCTTATGACTGTAACTGCAAGTGGTTATTGTTTCAGAGAAAGAAGACTTTGTAAGGAAAACACTTATGACTGGAGTTATGATTCTGCCTTTATCCAGAACAACAACAAGAAGGGAGCACAGATTCGATGCTTTAATTTCATGGTGTGGCGGGATTTAAATAAATGGTAAAGAGTTTCTTCTATTTTAGTTAAACTCATAGAAGCAGAGAGAGAGAGGGAGAGAGGGAAACGGGGAGATGTTAGTAAAAGGCACAAAGTGTCAATATGCAGGATGAATAAGTTTTGCAGATTTAATGCACAGCACGGTGACTACAGTTAACAGTATTGTATACTCGAAATTTGTTAAGAGGATAGATCTTAAGTGTTCTCACCGTGTGCACACACACATGCACACACACGAAAGAAAATGGTAACAGTGAGGACATGGTTACGTTAATCAGTTTGATTATGGTGATCATTTAACAATGACATGTATCAAAACATCAAGTTGTAGACCTTCAATATATACAGTTCCTTTATGTCAATTATACCTCACAAGGCTGGAAAAAGAATTTCTTATTTCCTAATAATATTACATTTATTCAGTAAATTAATATATATATATATGAAACAGTATGTGTGTTATTCAGTTACTTACTGTGTTCCTACCATTCAGTCATTCCACAAACGTGTATCGGATGCTTCATTTGAGCTGGGCACCCTGCCGGGCTCTGGGCACACAGTGGGAGTGAAGCAGGCTTGGTTGGTGTCCTCTCCAAGCTCATGATCTGTCCCAGGGGCTGGGGTGGGCACTTCATCTCCCTGTGTCTTCGCCCCCTCCCCACCTTCCCCGTTTCCTGAGCCCCACCACCCTGCGAGGTACAGTGCTCTGCTCTGAATACTCACAGAGGGCATTTCTTCCACTCTTGCCTGTACCTGCTCTTGCAGAATCTCCAACCTCCCTGCAAAGCCCACCTATAATAGTGTATCTATTTACGTATCACAAGAAGTGTTAACTTCCTTCAGTCTTCTCTAGATGAATTTAATTCATATTTCAAGTCTCCATTTTCCCATGTCATTTTAGGGGTCCCACGTTTTTCCAGAGGGCTTTGAAGTGCCAAGACATGTGTGGTGGTCCATTTGGTTCTCTCTGATGTCCACAGTGGCTGGTCCAAGGAGTGATTCTTCTGCTGGAAACTCTGAGCGAAATATCAGCTCCCATGTTCCTGGTGTCATACTCAGGCCCACAGTATCCTACCTCTGTTTCTGCCCCACAGTGGAGGCCAGGACCCCTTCACCCAGATGTACCTGGCTATTTTTCTTCCTTTGGGGTCTGGGCCCTCTCCTTGGGTGCTACCTGCGCAAGGACACCAGGGAAATCCCTGCTGTAGGGAATATTCTGCAAGGGGATCTGCACAGTGATTGGCCTGGGCTGGGGTCTAGGGCCCTTGTCCCTGAGGCCCACCAGCCTCAAAGGGCCCATTACTTCTCTTTGGCCCACTTCTTCCTCCCATTCTAGAGGAGCTTGACCTAAGACTGGGACACTTGTTCACTGGGTGTGCCTCCAAACCCTCATTTAGCGGTGATATTGATCCTTTCCATGCCCCTTGAAACTCAAAAACTAGGATATGTTGTTATCACATCCCTTCTTTGAGGCAGTGGGCATCGAATGGCTTGGCTCCTCCTTCTAAAGGCTGGAGAGAAGATGACAAGACAAGGGGGACCAGGCTGTGGTGGGTAAGACCATTGTTTGTTATTTTAGCAATATTATCCTGCCATGCAATACATACACTTATATATATGGATAATTAAAATTCTAGAAGGCCTAAACACCTGATTGTAAATGATGATGTCTGTTAACAGATTATGGATGATTTTTTTCTTCTTTTTAATATCCATATTTAAAAAATATTTATACACATTCTTGTTAGATGATCTCATCCATATCTGTGGCTTTAAATACCATGTGCTAATAATTCCAATATTTATATCTATAGCCTCCTCTGGGCTCCAGCTGCAGACTTGGTTTCTCCACTTGGAGGTCTCACAAGCACCACCAATTTAAAAGTCTAAAACTAAAATCTTGAATTCGCACACTCCTCACTTCCTGTTCAAATTTTTTTAAGTGCTCTTTTCTGTGTTTCTCATTTCAGTAAAAGACATCTGAGTCTCAAGTTAGACTTTTCAAGTAATCCTTGATCCATCTCCTCCCCACCCCCAGACTTCCTGTTCAAACCATCTGTAGCTGAGCTGTTTCTCTCCAAAACACATGTATCTACTCTACTCCATCCTTGCTCCAAGCCCAACAATGGCTCCTATTTCCATGACCTAACAGATTTTTTTTTAATTCTGGGTGTAATTTTCTTCATTGATAACTAGGGAAACTAGGTGATTATTAACCAATGTTAAATAAACAGATCCCCAAGTTTTCTTGGCTGGAGCACACTAGGCAATGTCATGAGAGAATCAGCTGTGTTGCAAACCAGTGCCTATGATTACAAATGCCCTATGACTTTTCATTTCTGGGTCATTTTTGGAAACTCAGTTTGCTTTCTCTGAATCTCACTGGATATGGTGTGCCTTTTTGGTTAGTCACCACGTGGCCTCTCTGGTCACAGCTGCAGCTGTCCTAGAAGATGGCTGTTTGCTTGATCTCTCTGAGGTCTGCTCAAGGTCTCTCAAAGTCAGTTTCTGGAGCCTAAGCTTAGATCATTCCAAACACACTTCTGATTTGATGAAATTCCAGTCACTTTTTCACACGGAGATATTTATCATTTCTTTAATTCTCATTCCTTCTTGCACTTTTAGCCATCCATCTGGGTTTTTTTCCCTTTTTCCTTTTAGATGCTGATTTGCTGGTGGTGGATGCTCTTGGGGCTTTTGTGTTTTGTTTTGTTTTTTTCCTGTCCCAAATGTCTGTATTTTACTTTCATTCTTTTTTGTTTCTGTGTTTTGTTTTTTTCTGGTGGCTGGCCAGTACAGGGAACCAAACCCCTGAACTTGGTGTTACAACACTACACTCTAACCAACTGAGCTAACTGGACAGCCCCCACCTTATTCTTGAAGGACATTTTTGATGGGTAAGGGGATCTAGGTTTCTCTTTTGGCAAATCAAAGATGTCATTGTACAGTCTTCTAGCTTCCACTGCAGCTTTTAAGAAGTCAGATGACTGTTTATCTATGGCTTCTTTAATGGCAATCTGTTTTTTTCTTAGCCTGCTTTAAAAATTTCTTATCGTCAAGATGGCAGAATACATGGTCCACAGTGTCACTCTCCCCAACGACTGATCAATTTACAACATTAAAAAGCAAAGACTGCCAACCTGGGACTGCTGGAGCTCAGGGGAAGAGGTGGAGAGACCTGCAGAGTTCTTGAAGGTGGGAGAAGCTGTGATCAGAGGGAGAAGGGACCACTCTGACCATTTTGAGTCCCTGCTTCTTCAAGGCTGGCCCAGTGAAGGGTGGGAAGAAGCTGCAGCACATGGAACAGGAGCCGGCAACCCTGCAGCTGAGCCCTTTGCATGAAATTGCTTGGAGTCTGCAGTGGAAAAGAGGGCCATACCAGCTCCTAGACCAGTGAGACCACTGACAGGGTTTCTGTGGACCCATGTAGGAGAGAGGGCCACAGGCAACCAAAGAAAGGGGCTACCCAGAGGCTGGTGAGACATTGCAAGGGATTTGAGCATGGCCCACCTCATGTGAAGTGTTTAGAATGTGGGGAGGAGGATGGCCTGTGGGGGGAACATGGGGACACAGTGTGGGCACCTGATCTGCCTTCTGATCTGCACATGCCCACTTAGTGGAAACTGGTCAGAGTGATAGAACTGCAGGGGGTGCAGTTTGCTGGAAAGATTCAGTCCAGGGCCAGAATTTCCACACAACCCAGGTGTACCTGACCTCACAAGTCCTTGAAGTGATTAGAAGGCCAACAATCAAAATCTGACCAGCACAAAAAGCCTTCCCCAGGGAATCAACAGTAAAGCAGCAATTTAGCTCAATCACAGTGCTCAAATGCTGGTCTCCACAGGAAATTCCCCCAATTTTGGAATTAACCAAAAGAGAACAAATTAGTTCCAGTACAGAGTTTAAGTGGTGGTGGCAGCTAATAATCCATCACAGAACTGAAAACAACAGCAACAACACAAAACCCATAGGCTAGAGACAAAGCTCTGATATTAACCAATAAAGGTCTAACACCACCAAGGAACATCTGTAAAACCTAGAAGAGGTAGCAGTCTCCTCAAATGCCCAGACATGAACATAAAGACACAAAGATGGAGAAAGAACACAAAATATGACACTCCCAAAGGAAACAGACAGCACAAGCAATGGACCCAGAGGAACAGTGGATTTATAAAAAGTCTGACAGAGAATGAAGAATAATCTTAAGGATGTTCAGGAAGTCACAAGAAAATACAGATAGAAAATTAAATGACATCTGGAAAACAATTCAGGAGAAGAATGAAAACTTGGCAAAGGAATTGAATCAATTTTTTAAAAAACAAAGAGAAATTCTAGAAATAAAGTGCACATTAATCTGAACTGAAAAGCTCGATAGAAAGCTCTAATAGCAGACTTAATCAAACAGAAGAAAGAATCAGTGAGCTTGAAGGTAAATCATATGAAATTA
>NW_007743639.1:2445-3923 GCF_000696425.1 Galeopterus variegatus | reverse complement strand
CATGTGTTTTGTAAGCCTCATGGTAACCATAACACAAAAACTTATGAGACATAATAAAAATAAATAGTGAGAAATCAAAATATGAACAACCAGAAAAAAGTAACAAAATGACAGTAGCAAGTCTCTGTATGTCAATAATAACTCTCAATGTAAATGGATTAAATGCCCCCATTAAAATACAGAGAGTGATTCAATGCATTATAAAACAAGAACTGACAATACGCTGCATATAAGAAATTCACTTCACCTATAAAGACACACACTGACTAAAAGTGAAGGGATGGAAAAAGATATTTCATGCAAATGGAAACCAAAAAGGAGCAGGAGTAGCTATGCTTATATCAGATAAAATAGAGTTCAAGCCAAGTAAAATAAAAAAAAGAAAAGTAAGGTCATTATATAATGATAAAGAGATCAATTCAACAAGAGGACATAACAATTTTAAATATACATGTACCCAACTTTGGAGAACCCAGTTATATAAAGCAATTACTATTAGACCTAATAGGCAAAACAGACTTCAACACAATAATAGTTGGGGACTTTAACAGCCCACTTTCAGCAAAGAACAGATCAACCAGACAGAAAAGTAACCAGGAAACATCAAAATTAATTTCTACTATAGGCCAATTTGATCTAACAGATATTTATAAAACATTTCATCCAACAGCTATGGAATACACATTCTTCTTAGCAGCACATGGAACATTATCTAGAATAAACCATATATTATATCACAGACAAGTCTCAATAAATTAAAATTTAAATCATATCAACTACCTTGTCTGATCACAGTGCAATAAAACTAGAAATCAACAACAAAAGGACCACTAGAAACTCTATGAATAGATGGAAATTAAACCACAAGCTCCTAAACAATGAACTAGTCAAAGAAGAAATCAGAAAGGAAATTTTAAAAAAATTCTGGAGATAAATGAAAATGGAAACATAACATACCAGAACTTATGGGATACAGCCAAAGCAGTTCTAAGAGGGAAATTTATAGCAACAGGTGCCTACATCAAAAAAGAAGAAAGACTACAAATGAACAACCTAACATTATACCTCAAGAAACTTGAAAAACAAGAACAAAGCAAACCCCAAATCAGCAGAAGTGGAGAAATAACACAGATTAGAGCAGAAATAAAAAAGTTTCTCTTTTTAAAAGAGATCTTAAAAACAATACAAAAGATCGATGAAATAAGGAATTGGTTGATAAACCTTCAGGTAGACTAATGAAGATAAAAGAGGGAAGACTCAAGTAAATAAAATCAGATATGAAAAAGGAGACATTACAACTGATACCACAGAAATACAAAGGATCATAGAGACTACTATGAACACGTATATGCAAACAATCTGGAAAATCTAGAAGAAATGGATAAATTCCTGGACACATACAACTTAGTAAAGTTGAATCATGAAGAACTAGAAAATCTAAACAGACCAATAACAATGAATGAGATTGAAGCAATAAT
>NW_007743639.1:0-1445 GCF_000696425.1 Galeopterus variegatus | reverse complement strand
GCAGTTCTAAGAGGGAAATTTATAGCAACAGTTGCCTACATCAAAAAAGAAGAAAGACTACAAATGAATAACCTAACATTATACCTCAAGAAACTTGAAAAACAAGAACAAACCAAACCCCAAATCAGCAGAAGTGGAGAAATAACACAGATTAGAGCAGAAATAAAAAAGTTTCTCTTTTTAAAAGAGATTTTAAAAACAATACAAAAGATCGATGAAACAAGGAATTGGTTGATAAACCTTTAGGTAGACTAATGAAGATAAAAGAGGGAAGACTCAAGTAAATAAAATCAGATATGAAAAAGGAGACATTACAACCGATACCACAGAAATACAAAGGATCATAGAGACTACTATGAACACGTATATGCAAACAATCTGGAAAATCTAGAAGAAATGGATAAATTCCTGGACACATACAACTTAGTAAAGTTGAATCATGAAGAACTAGAAAATCTAAACAGACCAATAACAATGAATGAGATTGAAGCAATAATAAAAAAGTCTCCCAGCAGAGAAAACCCCAGGACCAGATGATTTTACTGTCAAATTCTACCAAACATCTAAGGAAGAACTGATACCAATTCTTCTCAAACTCTTCCAGAAAATTGAAGAGGAGCGACTACTCCAAACTCATTATATGAGGCCAACATTAACTTCATTCCAGTACAAGAAAAAGACACAACAAAATAAAGAAAAAGGAAGACCAATATCCCTAATGAACACAGATGCAAAGATACTTGACAAAACACTAGCAAACAGAATCCAACAACACATTAAAAAGATCATCCACCATGATAAAAGTGGGATTTATCCCAGGGATGCAAGGATGGTTCAATATATGCAAG
Organism: Galeopterus variegatus; assembly: GCF_000696425.1. NCBI lineage: Eukaryota > Metazoa > Chordata > Mammalia > Dermoptera > Cynocephalidae > Galeopterus > Galeopterus variegatus. The sequence goes on along the minus strand of NW_007743639.1, from coordinate 597 downwards.
TCAGTAAATGTGATGCATCACATCAACAGAATGAAGGTAAAAACCATACGATTATTTCAATAGATGCAGAAAAAGTATTTGATAAAATCCAACATCCCTTCACAATAAAAACACTCAATGAATTAGGTATAGAAGATGTATTAGTCCATTTCTGTTGCTTATAACAAAATACCTGGAATTGGGTAGATTGTAAGGAAACAAAATTTATTGCTTACAGTGTCATAGGCTGGGAAGTCCAAATCCAGGGAACACATCTGGTGAGGGCCTTTGTGATGGTGACAGTGATCTAAGGGTCTCACATGGCAGAAATGGCAGAGCATGGGCCGGCCCGTGGCTCACTCGGGAGAGTGCGGTGCTGATAACACCAAGGCCCCGGGTTCGGATCCCATATAGGGATGGCCGGTTGCTCACCGGCTGAGCGTGGTGCTGACCACACCAAGTCAAGGGTTAAGATCCCCTTACTGGTCATCTTTAAAAAAAAAAAGAAATGGCAGAGCAGAGAGAGAGACTCTCACATGCTCTCTTTTTAAAGCCCTCAGAACCATGCCCATGACCACCATTATTAATCCATTCCTTAGGGCATGGTCCTCAGAATCT
>NW_007743638.1:18214-18477 GCF_000696425.1 Galeopterus variegatus | reverse complement strand
AGGCACTGGTAGGTTTTGGTGTCTGGTCAGGGCCCAGTCTCCACTTCCAAGGTGGCACCTTGAATGCAACATCCTGCTAGAGAAGACGGACAATGTTCCTCACATGGTAGGAGAGAGAAAGACCATTCTCACAAGCCATTTTTATAGAGGCAATCCATTTATAAGGGCAGAACCCTCATAGCCTAAACATCTCCCCTACTTTCCAATACCATTGCATTAGGGATTAAGTTTCCAACACATGAATTTGAGGCGATACATTCAAA
>NW_007743638.1:0-14001 GCF_000696425.1 Galeopterus variegatus | reverse complement strand
CTTTATATAAATTTTGTCAGATATGATTTGCAAATATTTTCTGCCATTCTGTGGGTTCTTTAATAGTAGTTTTCCCGTGTTTGGGTATTAACAAGAGTTTATTACATTTGTATTTTCTAGAGTAACAAGACTTGGGCAGAATGATGAGAAAAGGAATGAAACTTAGGGAAACCTTTTTTGCAAAGGAACTACTTAGAACGAACTCCCCAGATTATTTTAATGTGCCTCCAAGGTTGATAACTACTGTTTTGGGCTGGCCTGTTAGCTCAACTGGTTAGAGTTTAGCCTTGTAATGCTAAGGTCAAAGATTTGGATCCCCAGCCACCAAAAAAGAAAAGAAAAAAAAAGAGCTTAGAAGCCGCCACAAAATATTTTTAAAAAAAGAAAAGAAAAGAAAACTACTGTTCTAGGGAAATATGCTTTTGAATTTTTTAACATATAAGTGGACTGAGTAGATGATGTGGTTTTGGGTCTTTTGTTTTTTTAATCTTTGAATTTTATTGTAAAAAAATGCATAATATAAAGTTTACCATCTTAACCTGTTTTTTTGTTTTCTTTTGTTTTTGATGGCTGACTAGTACAGGGATACGAACCCTTGACCTTGGTGCTACAAGTTGGTGGTGCTCTAACCAACTGAGCTAACTGGCCAGCCCCATCTTAACCATTTTTAAGTGTACATACAGCTCAGTAATGTTAAGTACTTTGTTGTACAGCCAATCTCCAGAATTCTTTGTATCTTGTAAAACTGAAACTCTATATCCATTAAACAACTCCATTTCCCCTTTCTTCTAGTCACTTGCAACCACCATTCTGCTTTCTGTCTACATGAATTTGACTACTCTAGATACCTCATATAAGTGGAATCATACAGTATTTGTCCCTTTATGTCTGGATTATTTCTCTTAGCATAATGTGTCCAAGCCTCATTCATGTTGTCCATGTCCAAATTTCCTACCTTTAAGACTGAGTAAGTAATATTTCATTGTGCTTAGATAGATAGATAGATTTAGTCATAGCCTACATTTTTGTTTGTTCATCTGTCAATGAACTTTTGAGTGTTTCCACCTTTTGGATATTGTGAATAATGCTGATATGAACATTGGTGTGCAAGTATCTGTTTGAGTCCCTGCTTGTGTTCTTTTGGGTATGGACTTGAAATTGGAATTGCTGGATCATATGGCAATTTTATGTTTAATTTTTTTTAGGAACCACTATACTGTTATCCATAGCAGCTGCACCATTTTACATTCCCACTAGCAATGCACATGGTTCAAATTTCTCCACATCCTCGCCAACAATGTTATCTTCTAGTTTTTTGTTTGTTTTTAATAGTAGCTATGGTAATGGGTATAAAGTGGTTTCTCATTGTGGTTTTGATTTGCATTTCCCTAGTGATTAGTAATGAGGTAGTATGTTTTGATATGTAGTTGTTATGTTTTGATATGATATCTTTGCCTCAAGTTTAACTAGGAATATTGAAATGAGGTATTTCTTAACTGGTAGTAATGATAAGTATCTTGGGCAGGTGCAGGTAAAAATATGTTTCTGGTATCAGTCAGTATTGAGGTTAGAGAGTGGTTGGTGGCTGCTCCAGAAGGGGACCTCCCATGTGGAAGGGCCTTGGTGGTATCCTCCACAGTTCAGTTTGGTCCTGCTTTTTATTTCTAGATACTTGAATTTGGTCACCCATAGTTGACCAGACTTTCAATGTGTTGCTCTTTTTATTCAAACTCAAACACTATTGATACATAAAGTACATGCCTTTTACAGAGTGAGTGAGTGTGTATGAGAGAGAGAGAAATTTGTGTGGTTTCCAAAGCTCTCCTTTCTCATTATCAAGGTACTTAGGGTGCTAAATTAGTGATGATAACTTTTTATGGTGAGCCTGGAATTTAAAGAAAAGATAGAAGAGAATGATGTTAGTTGGTATTTTGTCTACACTTTGGAAAGATTTGTTGCATCGTCCTGGCATGGTATTTCTCACTGAAGAGCCACGAGATTTTAAGCCTTGGCTGTGGATGGGCCTCACTGCCAAATTCCAGCCTGCTGGCATTCCCTTAGCATGGGTTCTCTCTTCATCTTTGGAGAGTAAGGTGTTTCCCAAGCATTTCTTCAAGTGCCTTCTTTATGTAGCTAATCTCACTCAACTATTCATTCAAATAATTGAGTACCACTACAGTAGACTCTTGAACAAGCCTCGGGTTAGGGACACTGACCCACAAACAATTGAAAATCCACGTGTATACGTATTTAACTACTAATAGCCTACTGTTAGGTAGACTATCTAATTGTTTGCTCAGGTAGGTTGTGCATTTGTTACATACCTAACCAAAAATTTTCTGATATATTTATTGAAAAATATCTACATATAGGTGGACCCGTGCAGTTCAAACCCATGTTGTTCAAGAGTTTGCTGTATATTCTAGGGCCGGCCTGTGGCTCACGTGGGAGAATGTGGTGCTGATGACACCAAGGCCCATGGGTTCGGATCCCTATGTAGGAATGGCCGGTTAGCTCACTTAGGAGAGCGTGGTGCTGACAACACCAAGTCAAGGGTTAAGATCCCCTTTCCGGTCATCTTTTTTTTTTTTTTTAATGAGTTTGCTGTATATTCTGGACACTTTCCATAGATTTGGGTATACTTTGGTGAACAATACCAGTATAGTCCCTACCTTCCTGGTCACTTTCAAAGTGACTTGTTTCTATTACTTGAGGGGGTTCTCACTCTAGCTCACTTTATAAAATAGACATGAATTTTAAACTTTCTACTTAAGTGGTGTTTGAACCTCTAATGAGTTATTCTTTCTTCCACAGCAATGGTACCAGCATGATATCATTGATCATTCCTCCCAAAGACCAGATTTCACGAGTGGCAAAAATGTTAGCGGATGAGTTTGGAACTGCATCTAACATCAAGTCACGAGTAAACCGCCTTTCAGTCCTGGGAGCCATTACATCTGTCCAACAAAGACTCAAACTTTATAACAAAGGTGATCTGGAGCTTGGTCATTTTCCTTTACTTTGTTTGTCTTGGTTATATTTTCCTCTTAAATCACACAGTGGTGTTTTGTTCACTAATGTTTCCTTCAGCCAACTGTCATCAGTGTCTCTTTGGCCTTGGTGTTTAACTTTTGTTCGTTTGTTTTGTCTTGTTTTTTATTTATTGAAATTTAAGTAGAATTTACTGTACTTAAAGGAATACCTACTGAAACATCTCAGAAGTTTTAAAACTAGGGAGAGAATTCTCCCTGAGAGTTTTAAGGATATTTCTGCTTTATGTAAATTATGATTTAAAGGGTCAGGGACAAGAGTCTGTGGGGAACATTTTCTATTAATTAAGGAAAATTAGCTGTGGATTAAAGTAGAGAAATTGTTTGTGTTCTTTGCAGTACCTCCAAATGGTCTGGTTGTTTATTGTGGAACAATTGTAACAGAAGAAGGAAAGGAAAAGAAAGTCAACATTGACTTTGAACCTTTCAAACCAATTAATACATCATTGTATTTGTGTGACAACAAATTCCATACAGAGGTAAGAAGTGTGAGCACAGAACATTTTCTTCACTCAAGAAAGAAACCCCATACCAGTTAGTAATCATTATTTATTCCCCACCCTAGTCAATCACTAATCTATTTTTCATCTCTAGATTTGCTTATGCTGGACATTTTATACATAAAATCATATAATTTGTGGCCTTTTGTGACTAGCTTCTTTCAATTGGTTTATGGTTTATCCATGTGGTAGCATGTATCAGTACTTCATCTCTTTTTATTACTAAATAATATTCCCTGGTATGGATATGCCACATTTTATATATTCATCAGTTGATGAACATTTGGTTTGTTTTCACTGTTTGGCCATTGTGAATAATGCTGCTATGGAATTCATGTACATATACTTAGGATTAGCAACATAGGAAGAAAAAGAAATTCATGTACAAATTTTTGTGTGTGACCATATGTTTTCATTTTTCATGGGTATATATCTTGGGGTAGAATTGCCAAGTCATATAGTAACCATGTTTAACCTGAGAAGTTGCCAGACAGTTTTCCAAACAATTGTAACATTTTACATTGCCAGCTATTTACAAAAAGTAAAAGAACATATATTTATTATGACTCTAGTCATTCAGCATGTTTGAGGAATGTCCTAAACTGGTTTTGGAGAACTAATTAGAGGCAAAGAAATAATTGACTATTTGATCTCCCATCTCTCCCTATGTACCAGTGATACTTGCTTATATTCCTTGCATCCTTAGTTTTCAGTTCACAAATTATAAAATTTTTAGTAGGACTATAAGAGTGTTTCTCTCCCTATGTACCAGTGATACTTGCTTATATTCCTTGCATCCTTAGTTTTCAGTTCACAGATTATAAAATTTTTAGTAGGACTATAAGAGTGTTTCTCTCTCTCTCTCTCTCTCCCTCTCCATGAAACTTTTGAGTGACAGAGCTGCCATAAGATGAACTTTAATGGTGGAAAGGAAACCTCATTAGAGTGACCTAAATCAGTCAACAGTAGAACAATCAAGAATTCACAGCTGGCTCCTAGTTCAGTCTCTTGCCTTTCATCGACCTAGGGAAAACCTCCACAGTGGAATTAGAACTGACATTTGTCGACACAGTTTACAATGGATGATTTTTGCTAACTTGACGGGAAGTCCAATTCCAGTTGGATCTTGGTCGACTGCGTAAACAATCCAGACTGTTTTTCTCTTAGTTACCACAGTCTCCTTCTGTAGGGTGGGGAGGCTCTTAGCCACGTCCCACTTATCTGTATCTGGTTTGATAAAAACAGATTTTAAATCTTGTTGATTTAAACAATACTTGGTACCCGTGCTATCTGGCTTTAGCTCACTTGTTAGCCTTAATTGGTTTTTCTAAACCTTAACTCCTCTTTGAAAGTAGTGTTTTGTCATGCTACCTTTGTGTATTTTGGCTTTAACTGATATGTCAATAACTAGAAATGAATGTAGTATACTTACAACACAGTTTATGTCCTGTTTAATCAGGGTAATTATGCATTCTTATAAGGATAAGTCTACTCCCTGTTAACAGACTTGCAGTTAATCAAGCTACCTAATAGAGATCATTATGATAAGGTTACATTTTTAACATGTGCATTATTTATGTCTTAATGCTAATTATTAAGTATGGTTTCATTAAAGATGGATTCTTGGTTGGTTAATCTGCTGTCTAGTAAATTATTGAAGGAACTATGTTCTTCCTTAGTTAAAATGGAATAAGTAATAATTTCTTAGTTCTCAAGAGATTGCCACCTGGCAGTTAGTGATCTCTCAGGCTCATAGTATTCAAACTCCATCATGAAAACTCATATGTGGGTCCCAGGACTATTTAAATAATTTGTCTTTTGGGAGGCAGAAATAATGGGGGTATAATGCTAACCCAAAAGGAGGGTTTTCCCCATAAAACTCAGAATCATTAGCTATAATACTTTAAAACTGAGTTTGAGTTTTATATCCAGATATTAATGATGCTGAAGACATGGGAGTTAAATGAAGCATTTTGAAACTAGATCTTTTTATAGACTGTTTCTGGGTTTTGTACTCCTGTGCTCCTACTCAAGTTGATTTACATGATATTCTCATTTGTCATGATGGATACTACCTATTAATGCTAGGATTATTAATGGTAACAGAAAGTCAATTTTTGGAAGTTAGAGCCTTAATTTGAATGTTATGCTCCATAGACTACCATCAGTTTAAATCAAATTAAAAACTAAGAAGAGGGGAGCTGGCCAGTTAGCTCAAGTTGGTTAGTGTTATAACACCAAGGTCAAGGGTTCGGATTCCCTAACTGGCCAGCTGTCAAAAAAAAGAAAAAGAAAAATAATTAGGAAGAAGTTGAGCCCTATGACTATATTGAGTTTTGAGGGGAAGGGGGTAGGTTGGGTTGTTTGTTAATTTTTTTATTGTAGTAAAATACACATAACATAAAACTTAACTATTTTTAAGTGTACCGTTTAGTGACATTTATAATATTGTGCAGCCATCACCATCGTCAATCTCCAAAGTTCTTTTCATCTCGTAAAACTGAAACTCTATACCCATTAAATACTAATTCTTCATTCCCCCTTTCCTCCAGCTGCCAGTAACCACTATTCTTTCCATCTCTATGATTTTGACTGCTTTAAATACCTCATATAAATGGAATCCTACAGTATTTCTTTTTGTGATTGGCTTATTTCACTTAGCATAAAATCCCTGGGGTTCATACATGTTGTAGCATATTGCAGAATTTCCTGTCTTTTTAAGGCTGAGTAATATTCCATTGGTATGTATATACCACAGTTTATTTGTCCATTCATCCATCAGTGGACACTTGGGTTACATCTAAGTTGTCTAGGTTTCTAAGATGAAAATATTGTGAATAATGCTGCTATAAAAAAATATAAATATCTAGGGCTGGCCCATGGCTCTCTCGGGAGAGTGTGGTGCGGATATCACCAAGGCCACGGGTTTGGATCCCATATAGGGATGGCCGGTTAGCTCATTGGGTGAGTGTGGTGCTGACAACACCAAGTCAAGGGTTAAGATCCCCTTACCCGTCATCTTTTAGAAAATATATTTATTTATATATATATATATATATAGGTTTTGGATTCACATGCCCAAGTCAGGTATGTTGAAGGGCTTTACATAGATATCACTGGTTATTTCTGCATTAGGTTCAAATTTGTCCATAAGAGTTACATATTTATAGCTGAAGTCTGTAAATTATTCCATAAAATGATTTTCCACAATACTCAAGATAAGATGATAAGTGGGGTGAAAGCTTTGTATATGTCCTTCTGGGTTTTGTCTTGACTGGCAAAACTTTGGGGTTTATTGTATGGTGCTTGTGTTTGCTTTTCAGGCTCTTACAGCACTACTTTCAGATGATAGCAAGTTTGGTTTCATTGTAATAGATGGCAGTGGTGCACTTTTTGGCACGCTCCAAGGAAACACAAGAGAAGTCCTGCACAAATTCACTGTGGATCTCCCAAAGAAACATGGTAATATAGGAGAATATGAACCCATGTACTTTGTGCATAGCAATCAGGAAACAAATAGTATGATTCGGGGAAAAGTAAGTCCAGATGATAGGGAGAGAAGCATCCTAGAATAATTCGTGCCTCATTGGTGCTTATGGCTCTTCTCTTGACATCAGAATTAGTAGTCACTCTCTGAAAATGAGTAGCAGTTAAGGGAATGGTGATTTTTCTCTTTGTCTTTTTCTTAGATAATGGCATGATTGATTATTTTATTACTTTTGAATTCACAAGGCTTCTTGTGCTTCTTAATAATTGCCTTTTTCTCTCACCACTTTTGCATCAAAGGTAGAGGAGGTCAGTCAGCCTTGCGCTTTGCCCGTTTAAGAATGGAAAAGCGACATAACTATGTTCGAAAAGTAGCAGAGACTGCAGTGCAGCTGTTTATTTCTGGAGACAAAGTGAATGTGGCTGGTCTCGTTTTAGCTGGATCAGCTGACTTTAAAACAGAACTAAGTCAATCTGATATGTTTGATCAGGTAAGTGAGAAGTCGGTGCTCCATTATATGAGTCTGTAGGTGGGAGTAGGCAAGTCCTCTGTATGAGCACTGGGACACACACTTCTTTTTTAATCTACATTGATAGATTCCCTGGGTTAAAAACCCAGCTCTGAGTTATACAGGTATTTATTGGGAAACATTCCCCCATACTTTTCTGGGCCCTTTCTCTTTGAAATCAGCTATTTTTGGGTGGAATCCTAGGTTCTGTGGAGGTCTCTGGTTTAGTGGGTTGCCATAATTGGCTTTAAGATGAAGTTTGATTTCAGAGAAACTAGAAGCTGTTTTTTACTATCTTTTTCTGATTTATTCCTGGAGGTAAGTAAAGCAGTGAAACTTAGCAATATGACAAAGCTGATTAAGCCTAAAGCATTTAATCCAGGAGTATCTTTTGGTTTGTGACATGGGCTCAGCTGTGACACATTCCCAAGGTATTCTTCTGGAGGAGGTAGCATTATGGTAGAAGGTTCACCAGAGAAACTGTCTTGTACTCTCTCACATTATTTGGCCGAAGCCAAATGCTTCCCACTTTTCTTCACAAGAAATTTATTCTTTGCGTGTAATGAGTTACGCTATAGTAGGTTTAATAGAATGTGTGATATGATTGGCTGAGAAAATTTATCCTGGCAGCCTTGCTCACTGTGAGAGCAGCTGTTGAACAAATTGGGCTCCTTCACCATATTTAGACTTCAGTGATCATAATGCTGAACTTCACATACCATTAAGAGATAGCAGGTCTTGGTAAAGATGTTTTGAGGTACTAATGATTTTTTTTTTTAATTGTATCAGAGGTTGCAATCAAAAGTTTTAAAATTAGTTGATATATCCTATGGGGGTGAAAACGGATTCAACCAAGCTATTGAGTTATCTACTGAAGTACTCTCCAACGTGAAATTCATTCAAGAGAAGAAATTAATAGGTATCAATGAAATACAACTACTTTATTCTGTGAAATGTGTTTTTGTGTGTGCGTGTGTATGTGTGTATGTATGTACATGATTGTATGTATGAAACAAGATACTAAAAAGATAAAAGAGAGGAAGATTTAACAATTTTATTAAAATCTTCTGCCTCAATGGAATCATTATCTTTAATCTTTTTTAGTCATTAGGTCTAATAAGTATGTTTGTATCTACATGGGACACTTAATACATGTCCTGTTGACCTATTCCTAATCACAGGACGTTACTTCGATGAAATCAGCCAGGACACGGGCAAGTACTGTTTTGGTGTTGAAGATACACTAAAGGCTTTGGAAATGGGAGCTGTAGAGATTCTAATAGTCTATGAAAATCTGGATATAATGAGATACGTTCTTCATTGCCAAGGCACAGAAGGTATGAGAATTAGAAAATAAGGTTGCTGTTTGTTATTGACCTGTGTATTCAGGAAGCCTGGGGTGGAGATTTAGGAGGAATGGCTAATTTCAGGTGCAATCAGAAGGCAGATCTGCCCCTTGTTCCCTGCTCTTTTGGTCTGTAGCACATACTTACATATATTTTTCTGCTTGAACTGTTTAATGTCTGCTTAAGATTGTTAAATTTGTTGAGAATCAGGACTATATCTTGAATGTCTTTGATGTTTTCTTATGGTAAACATTGTGCCTGGTAGACACATAAGTTAGTATGCTGACTAACTTGCTTATAGAAAGAAGGTTGATAGAATGAGTCATGAGAGCCAGGTTAACACATTTTTTCCTCCTAATACTACAGAGGAGAAAATTCTATATCTAACTCCAGAACAAGAGAAGGATAAATCTCATTTCACAGACAAAGAGGTATGTGATTGTTTTCTTGGCTTGGTGATACATGCAAGGAAGCATACATCCATGTGTTAGAGCACTGGCAACATAGCGACAACCTTAGGAAACCAAACCTCATACTTGTTGAGAGAAGGCAGTGAGATGTGGTTAGCTTCTATCTGCCACATACCTCTCTGATTCCAAGGAAGGAGGCTAAGTCATGGTTACTGTGGCCTCTTATTTTTCTGAAGTAGTTAAACAATCAGGAAAATATTCTCATTACCCTTGAAATAACAGAAAGGAAGATTCAATTTGAATAGTCTCTCCTGCACTGTGAAACCTGTGGTGCTTTCTTCACTTTATCAGCTTTTCCACTGCAGTGGCTTCTCTAGGTTTTGTCTAAATGCATTACTGTAGTTTGAAGTGCCACCTTCCATCTTATATGAGATAGCTCTACGCGGTAGCTTCCTAAAATTCTGAGTTGGAGGACTTTTTTTTTTTTTTTACAGAGCCTCTCCCAAAAGCATTTCTGGTATGTCTCTTCTGGGCTGTTGAATGAGTGCTATCTAGAAGCACTACAGCAGCCTGACTTCTAGAGTCAACAGCAGGAATCATAAGTTGAAAAACCACTGAGTATGTGCTGACAGTTCATTACTGAGGCTAAAGCCTGAGGAGAAATGTTTGACATAATCAGAATTTCTCTACTGTTTCAATGATGTTACCAGAAACCAGATTTCAGTTAAAGAGTTTTACTCACAGATACACATACATACATATATATATCAGTTCATTACTGAGGCTAAAGCCTGAGGAGAAATGTTTGACATAATCAGAATTTCTCTACTTTTTCAATGATGTTACCAGAAACCAGATTTCAGTTAAAGAGTTTTACTCACAGATACACATACATATATATATATATATATATATATATACACGCACACAGTGGGAGAATGAGAGTGATGGTGGTGGGAGGTGAGAGGGGCTAAGCCTTTGATATTTCCTAATCCCAGTGCTTTTGTATCTTCTGGTTATCTCTATAGACAGGACAGGAACATGAGCTGATTGAGAGCATGCCCCTGTTGGAATGGTTTGCTAATAACTACAAAAAATTTGGAGCTACATTGGAAATTGTCACAGATAAGTCACAGGAAGGATCCCAGTTTGTGAAAGGATTTGGTGGTATTGGAGGTGAGTAGTAAATCAGCAAACTGAACTTCAAACCAGGGTTTCAGGCCAAGGCCTTTCCTGGCTACCCCAAAATAAGTTACTTCAGGTGAGGTGTGCTTATTATCTACTGAGGCAGGTGGTTGGGGCAGCAGGTAGCCGCAGTTTCCTTTGTACCAATTTTTACAGTTACCTCTTTGCTCTCTATAATTCTGCAAGAGAATTGGGCTTCCCTTGTTAGAGTGATGCCTCTCCATTCCGTGAACACAAGTAATTTGCCCTTTGGTTTGTTTCCCCAGGTATCTTGCGGTACCGAGTAGATTTCCAGGGAATGGAATACCAAGGAGGAGACGATGAATTTTTTGATCTTGATGACTACTAGGTAGTCGACATGGGTCTGGCAAAATGTGCCTCACCCTCCAGCATCCAACCCAAGGAGCATACCCGTGGTGGAATCCAAACAGATCCCTGCCTTACAATTGGAATGTTTCCAGAACTTAATCCATGAGCATTGGATATCGAAAAGAAAACCGAAACAAAACCAGACCCAGCCCTACACTTTGGTTTGTCATGGTATCAGCGCAGCAGCCTACAACTAAGTTCCTAAATGCCACTTTGGACTTATTTAAAAAAGAATCCCAGTTTTTACTTTTACTCGATGGTGAAATTGGTTGCTCTTGTATTTTATGGGGAAAAAATGATTTTTTTAACCTTCATACATAGAAGCAAAAGTACTTTAACTGCTGTAAACCTTCAAAACTTAATAGAAGTGAGATCATACTGGTTTGTTTCTTATTTTGATTGGAGAAAAATTAAATTGCTGCATTTTGCAGTGACCCATTTACATGGCATTTTCAGCGTAGACTGCATAAGAAATATATGTGGTGAAATGTTGGAGCCATTTCTCTCTCGGTCTCTGTTTAATGTTGAAAGGGTGAGCTAATAGGAGGCAATTTCAACTTCACTCCCTCACACAACCCCTCCCCCTCCAGACTGTCAGTTTCAAGGATGCAAACTGCATTTCAAAGTCAAACTGACTCATGAAGCAGTTGGGCCAGTGCACTGTTCAATTCCATCTGTTTGACAGACGCATTTGTGCCCAGCATTTGGGAGCCCTTTATATCAATTGCTTCGACAAGGGTCCCCATAGTCAGCCTACTAGAAACCAGTTTAGATCCATCTGTTTGACAGACGCATTTGTGCCCAGCATTTGGGAGCCCTTTATATCAATTGCTTCAACAAGGGTCCCCATAGTCAGCCTACTAGAAACCAGTTTAGAGTGGATATGATGGGGCTTCTGTGCTATTGCTGGGATTGGGAGAAATAAAACATGCAATTTAAGTGGACACAAATTTAAAGATTATTTTATTTTATTTTGCTTGGGTCTATCTTTGGTAAAAGGGAGGTGGTTGTGTTTTCCTTGTGTTGGATGGCATGAGATTATGTGAATGTTTTGATTTTAAAAAATGAACTGCAAGGTTTTTCACAGGAACGATGGACAAGACATGTATGACTGTGCATGTAATTATAAACCCCTGACCTCCTGGTGGGGTTGGAGCATCTGTTTCAAATGTGGGACTTACAAGCACCTCTCATGTGAGAAATTATGGGAGGAGGGTGGGAAGGGCAGGGGCGGGAAGGGATGGGACACAGCTTCTGGCACTGTGGACTTAACCATGTTAGATCAAAAAGTTGGCCTAAAACCTGAAGCTTATGCTTCATGGCTGGACTGTAAGTTGGACTTGAACCCAGCTGACATGCAAGGTCATGGCGTGCCTGAGGGGTGACAGTGAACAAAGTGTATAGGATGTGCCCAGTGGTAGCAATGGAAAAAAGTATACCAAATGGACTTTGAAGGACCAAAGGTTTTAAAAGTCAATTGGTATCACCCTCACACTGACTAAGGTAGTGGGGTGCATTTGGTTTTCAAATTGGGTACTTTTAACACTTTAGTGCCTGACTGCTGTTCTTCACTGACTTGACTCAGTCACTTGTAGCTTTATTGGTCTGAACCAGCTCCTTGTTCCCCGGTTCCAGACCTGCCTATCGTTCCAATAATCCTGTTTCACTTGAATGAAGGGAGTATGTCTTAAATGTAAAGCTTCTGGTTCCACACTGTACTCTGAGGTCCAAATGACTGTCTATGAATAACCTGATGTCTCAACCCCCAGTAAGAAGAGTCGATTCTTTGGTGTTCACCAACGTGGGAGGCGTCACCAGAACAGGATTTCTGCTTTGGGCTCTGCTCTTTGTTTGCAGAACACCCAAGAATGAGCAAACGTGCTCTCTTCACAGCAGTACCTTAGGGTTTTGCCATTGTAAATGGGTCTGATGTGATATGACAAGACCAGAGAAATTGGATGTAAATTTACATTTTTGAAAATGCTTGTTGTTTCACATGATACATTTAGGGTATGCAGCTCCTTTTGTAGTTTTTATTTTTACTATTTAAGTTTGGAAATGATGCCAAATTTTTGTATTTCTTTAATCAATGTGTTCTCTTGGGTGATATATATTGAATTATATATTGATGTGTGTATCAATATATACTGATATGTATTACACTTACACATACAAACACATAAATAAGAGGGGGTGAAAACCGTAGCCTTTGCATTCTCTATAGCCTCTTCAGAGAGATCCTAAGCAGCAAAATCTTGGTGTTGTGATGTACAGAAATGGAGAAGAGTATTAAACCATATTTAAGAATATACTTTGTGTGCTTGAGATTTTTTAGGAGTGTTCCTAGAAAGGTCTGAACTATGGAAACTGTGAGTGAGCTATCTGAGGCATACGTCAGATTAGTCATGGCTAATAACTTTTCAGCCTTCGATTTGAGTTTTCACTGAATTTGCCTGTAGAAGGGTATATGCAAACGATGTCTGATGTCATGATCCCAAAGTTATTCTAGAGGAAGGAGGTTCAAATTGCTGGAGCCAAACTAATTCGTATCTTCCCCAATTTAACATGCACTTCAAAGAGAAACTTGCCTTTTTTTTTTTTAAGGTATTTCAAGTGTGTTATCCCGTAATTCAACATCCCATGGAGGTATATGGTATACCCATTTTACAGGTGATGAAACAAATGAGGTTAAGTTGGGCCGGCCCATGGCTCACTTGGGAGAATGTGGTGCTGATAACATGAAGGCCACGAGTTTGGATCCCTATATAGGGATGGCCAGTTAGCTCACTTGGGAAAGTGTGGTTTTGACAACACCATCAAGGGTCATCTTTTTTTTTTTTTTGTCCTTTTTGAGACCGGCCGCACCGGGCTCGGCCCAGGGGTCATCTTTTTTAAAAAGGTTAAGTAGCAGCTATTTAGGGATGAAACCAAAATTTTATCCCAGGCCTAATTCCAAAGTTGATTCTGTTTCTACACCTGTTTGCTTTTGAGTCCTATAATAGAATGGTCCAGATGAAAGAGGAGAACCTAGGCCTAGGCCCTTTCCCTCCCACTCTGCCTCATCTTGCATACCTTGCACTAGGCGGGAGAATAATAGCCCCATCCAAGACAAGAGCAGAAAAGGGTTTGTTTCATTTGCTTTCCCC
>NW_007743637.1:19456-19895 GCF_000696425.1 Galeopterus variegatus | reverse complement strand
CTGGCACAAAACGTGCCTTAGTGTCTGGCTGGTGGGAGTGGGCTGCACTTCTGTATCTTATGGGGTGGTGGGCACATGAGCTGGTGGGATGAGCAGCACCAGCTGATTGAGATAACCCCACCAGCCACTCCAGCATTAGTCTACAGATCCACCTACACCAGCTCTGACCAGGACAGAAATCCTATTAGAATGCTCATCACCAGAAGATGGGGAGGATGAATGGACGGTGCTCCTTAAGCCCTGCCTAGGCATTCTCTACCAAAGGTTTCAACCTTTACACTCAATTTTGTCAGTCTTCTCCCCAAAAAGCTATACTTTATGAACTCTGGAGTTTGGTTCTAAAGCAGAAAGACCATAATGCTGGTATTTTTCTGCCTCAATCTCCCACTTCCAAATTTCACTTAGCACTTCCAAGAGGTTACAATCTTGAATTCTGCCC
>NW_007743637.1:11364-18477 GCF_000696425.1 Galeopterus variegatus | reverse complement strand
GCTTGGAATTGATTTTTAGTTTTAATCTGTTGTGCTCTTGAAGTGATTTCAATTTTTAAAATCTGTTGAGACTTGATTTGTGACCTAACGTGGTCTATCCTGAAGAATGTTCCATGTGCTGATGAGAAGAATGTATATTCTGTAGTTGTTGGGTTTGTGTGTATCTTTACTGGTGAGATGACTCCCTTAAAGAGAGCATATAGTTGGGTCTACCTTTTTAATCCAATCATTCAGTCTGTGTATTTTGAGTGGGGAATTAAATCCATTTACATTTAGTGTTGTTACTGAGAGCTACTGTCATACTCTGGTCATTTGGTTTTCCTATGGTTGATTTAAATATCTTTTGTTCATTTCGTTCCCTTTATTTGTTTGTCCTCAGTTTTTGTTGCATTTTTGTAGTGGTATGGTATAGTTTCTCTTTCTTGTTTGCATATTAGCTCTACCAGTTGTGTTTGTTCTTTCTAGTGTAATCATGGCAGTGATTATTATTTTGGGAGGGTTTTAGATGCAGGACTACCTTAAGGATATCTTGCAGAGCTAGTCATATGATGGTGAACTCCCACATCTTTTGTTTGTCTGGGAAATGCACTATTTCCTCTTTATTTCTGAAGGATAAGCTTGCTGGGTAAAGTATTCTTGATTGGTAGTTTTTTTTTTTTTTCTTTTAGTACTTTGAATATATCAACCCAGTATGTTCTGACTTGTAGAGTTTCTGTCAGTACGTCTGCTGTTAGTCTGAGAGATCTTCACCAGATAGATCATTTGATGCTTTCCTCTTGCTGTTTTTAGCATTCTCTCTTTGTCATTGACTTTTGACAGTTTTGCTACAATGTGTCTCAGAGAGGACCCTTTTGGGTTGAATCCATTTGGGGACCTTAGAGCCTCTTGGATCTGGAAGTCCATATCTCTACCAATACCTGGGAAATTTTCCACTATTAGTTAATTGAATATGTTTTCAATTCCTTTTCCTTTCTCCTCCTCCTCTGGAACACCCTTGATTTAAATATTTGTGTACTTAATTTGGTCTAATGGCTCTCTTGGATTCTCTTCATATTTTTTAAGTTCTTTTTTTATTGTCTGCTTGAGTTATTTAAAAAAACTGTCACCAAGATCAGACATTCTTTCTTAAACTTGCTCAAGCCTGCTGCTTATACCCTAAATTGTAGTTTTTATTTAATTGAATAATATTTCAGTTCCAGGAGTTCTGCTACATTCTTTTTTATAGAATGTATTTCTTTGTAAATTACATCCTTCAAGTCCTGGATTGTTTTACTTGTTTCATTGTGTTCTCTAAATATTCACCTGACAAAGGATTAATATCCAGAATATAAAGAATTCAAACAACTCAACAGTAAGAGCATAAGTAACCCAATTTAAAAAAAATGGGGAAAGGAGCTGAACTGTCATTTCTCATATGAAGATATACAAATGTCAATAGAAACATGAAAAAAAAATGCTCACCATCACTCAACATCAGGGAAATGCAAATCAAACCCACACTGAGATATCATCTCACCTCAGTTAGACTGGCTATTATCAAAAAGATAAAGAATAACAAATGCTGGCAAAGATGTAGAGAAAAGAGAACCCTCCTACACTGTTGTTGAGACTGTAAATTAGTACAGCCATGATAGAAAACAGTAGGGTGGTTCCTCAAACAATTACAGATAGAGCTGCCTGATAACCCAGTAATCCCATTGCTGGGTATATACCCAGCGGAATGTAAATTGTCATGTTGAAGTAATACCTGCACTCCCATGTTTATTGTGGCTCTATTTACAATATCCAAGTGTTGGAATCAACCTCAATGTCCATCATTGGAACGCTGGATAAGGAAAATGTGGTACATATTCTCAACAGAATACTACTCTGCCTTAAAAAAGAATGAAATTTTGCCATTCACAGCAATGTTAAGTGAAATAAGCCAGGAAAGAAAGAGAAATACTACATATCCTCACTCATAAGTGAGAGCTAAAAGAAAAAAAAGAAAGAAAGAATCAGTCACAATAATTCATTCAACTTGCAAAAAAAAAAAAAAAAGAGAGAAAACTTACCTGTGGTTAATAGAGGTGGAAAAGGGGGAGGTGGAAGGGGAATAGTGAGAAACTAGTTGTGTCACAAAGATTGATTACATTTTGTAAACATTAGTATACTAATTATCCTGATTTTATCACCACATAATGTACACATATATTGACATTCAATTCCATAACCCCAAATTATATGTAATCAATAAAAATAAAAATAAAATACCAAAGATGTATGAGATGTAGCAAAAGCAGTCCAAAAAGGAAAATTTCTAGCAACATATGCCTATATCAAATCAAAATCTCAAATTAAAAGTCTAACATTAAACATCAGGAAGCTAGAAAAAGATGAACAAGTAATACCCTAAGTTAGCAGAAAGAAGGAAATAACAAAGATCAGAGAAGAAATAAATGAAATAATGATTAGAAAACAATAGAAAGAAGTCAATGAAACTTACTTGTTTTTTGAAAAATAAAAAGTTGACAATATCTTAGTCATACTTAACTAGGAAAAAAGGGAGCAGACAAAAGAAATAAAATCAAAGAAGAGGGAGTCATTACAACTGCTACTACAGAAATACAAAGAATCATAAGAATCTACTATGAATAATTAAACACCAACAAACTATATAATCTAGAAAAAATGGATACATTCTTAGACTCATACAACCTATCAATAATAAATCATGAATAAGTAGAAAATCTGAACATACCCTTAACATGTAAGAAAACTTACCAGTAATGAAAAGCCTCCATCAACGACAATCCCAGAACCAGATGGCTTCATAGCTGAATTATATCAAACATTTAAAGAAATACTAATGTCAATCCTTCCCAACTTCTTTTCAAAAATGGAAATGAAAGGAATACTTCCAACTCATTTTATGAGACCAATATTATGCTAATATCAAAGCCATACAAGAACACTACAAGAAAAAAAAATTATAGGCCAGTATTCCTGATAAACCATAGATGCAAAAATCCTCAACAGAATATTAGCAAACTTGGGGCCACAACACATTAAAAGAATTATTCACCATGATCAAGTGGGATTTATCCCTGGAATGCAAATCAATATTGTGACATATCATATGAACAGAATTAAAGGTAAAAACCATATGATCATATCAATAGATGTAGAAAAAGCACTTGAAAAAATTCAAAAGTCTATCAACATAAAACTGTCAACAATTAGCTATAGAGGAAATGTATCTCAATATCATAAGTGCTATATAAGGTTTCTTCAAAAAAATTTGTGAGAAAGTAGAATTAAAAGATAATGCAAATCTCTCCATCAACTTTTGAACTTTTCATGAACTCCCTTATATGCCTCAAACCATATCTAACATCAAACACAATGGTCAGAAGTAGAAAGCTTTTCTTCTAAGATCAGGGACCAGACAAGGATGCCCAGTCTCACCACTTCTTTTCAATATAGTACTTGCAGTTCTAGCCAGAGCAGTTAGACAAGAAAAAAAAAAAAAAAAGACATCCTAAAAGAAATTAAAGAAGTGAAACTGTCTATATTTGCTGATGACATAATCATATATATATATATATATATATATCCACAAGGACTCCACCAAAAACCAAACTGTCAGAACTGATGAATAAACTCAGTAAAGTTTCAGGATACATAATCAACATAAGAAGATCATTAGGGTTTCTCTCCACTAGTAGCAAACTAGCTGAAAAAGAAATTAAGAAAACAATCCCATTTACAATATTAACCAAAAAAATAAAATACTTAAGTATTAATTTAATGAAGGAGGTGAAAGACCTATAGGCTAAAAACTATAAAACACTGATGAAAGAAATTGATGAGAACACAGAGTCATCCCATGTTCATGGAACACAAGAATTAATGTTGTTAAAACGTCCATACTGCCCAAAGTGATCTGCAGATTCAATGCAGTGCCTATCAAAATACCAATAACATTCTTCACAGAAATTGAAGAAACGATCATAAAATCCATATGGAAGCACAAAAGACCCCAATAGCCAAAGCAATCCTGAGCAAAAAGCAAAAAGCTGGAGGCATTACATTACTTGACTTCGAAATACACTATAAGGCTATGGTAATCAACAGCATAGTACTGGCATAAAAACAGACATATGAACTAATGAAACAGAAAGAGAATCCAGAAATTAATGCACACATCTACAGCCAACTGATTTTTGACAAAGGTCCCAAGAATATACATCAGGGAAAGGACAGCCTCATCAGTAAATGGTGCTGGGAAAACTGGATATCTATGTGCAGCAGAAAGAAACGAGATCCCTATCTCTCTCCATGTGCCAAAATCAACCTAAAATGGATTAAAGACTTAAATGTAACACCTGAAGCTATAAATCTACTATAAAAAAACATAGGGGAAACACTTAAAGACATTGGTCTGTGCAAAGGTACGGGGGCGACACTGAGGGTTGCGATCCGTTGCCGGACACGAAAAAAGACAAAAAAAAAAAAAAAAAGAAAGTAACTTCTGTTCATAGGGTATGCTCGCCCTGGTTTGCTCCTTTTTCTCCTTTATCCTCATTAATCCTCTTATTTTCCAAGTACTCTCAGTAGAACACTCAAGCCTCAGTCCAGTATTCACATACATCAGAGCCAGAACAAAGCCATGCCATTAACACTCATGAAGACCATCTTATCAAGGAAAATTCTAGAAGGTCCCTAACCTGTCAGAACCCCTCATTGGACAATGCCCCCTTTTTGATATTAAAAAATAAAATCTTTGAAAAACAAAAAATATATATATCATTCTGGATATATCTGCTTCCCTGCCTTCTCCTTTGCCTTCTCTGAAATAGGCAGCACGTAAGAAATTAGGTCTTAAACAATGATAGCCACTGTGGAATGAAGTGTGTACTACAAAATAAAATCATAAGTTCATTCCAGTCTCGTTACTAGAGAGAAAAGATACACACAAGTAGGGGGGGAAATCTTTTTTCCATTGACCTGATCAAAGCAAGCCATGACTTCATCAGGGCTGGATATCTGGTAAATTCCACTGGAATATCATGCTCTGGAATTTAGGAATTAGGGGAAGGGGACAGAGGAAATTTTAAAATAGACCTAGAGGGTGGTCAAGCCTAGTTCACAGATCTGCTGCGCTGTATAACCCACAGCCCTCTGGGAACTGTAACAGTGATGTGTTTTACTTTTCTATTTTGAGTCTGTGACTCACATTACAAATATTGACTTCTATTTCTCTATTAGCATCAGATTTTTTCTTGAATTCTCCAAATTGACTTTGACTATAACTTTGGTTAATATTAAACCTCTTGGGTCAACACATTTTTATAGCTGTGAGCTGCTGCAACCACATGGAGTGGGGATTGGCAAAGAAACTGTACAACCAGGAGCAGGACACAGAGAAGGCTCAGCCCTGGTCCCCCGCCCCTGGCCCACTGACTACTCCGCACACTCCTGCCAGATTCATCTTCTCAAAGAACCAGTGGGATCATGGTTTCCCAGCATAAAAGCCTGTCATGACACTCCATTGCCAAGTGAGGAAGGTTTGAATTCTACCCCAAAGCACTCCAGGATATGGAAAGACCTCACCCCGACAGACCCTGAAGACTTCAAACAAATCACCCCTGCACACATACATCATCTCTCCTTTGCTTCAATGCTCCAAGTGCTTAGGGCCTTTCTCCTGATACAGAAGTAAACTTGCATGGAAGTAAATTCTCTCTGATTCTCCTGCCTCCTCCATCGTGGGCTCTGACATACTCATCTTTGTACCCTCTGTACACCTAGCACCAGAGCCAGGTACACAGGAGATAATGAATAAACATTTGCCAAGCTGAATTCTGTCTAGTTTGTCTGTTTTCTTTAGGCACATGATTAATAGTCACACTAAGTAGTTAAAAGAGCCACACTGCAAGGTGGTTAAAACAAGACGTCTCAGGGAAAATAGAATGGTTCTTGCTAACACCCGGAAAATGGTTTGGAGGTTCCTCAAACAGTTGCAGATAGATCTACCATATGACCCAGCTATCCCACTGCTGGGAATATATCCAAAGGAATGGAAATCATCAAGTCGAAGATATACCTGTTCCCCAATGTTCATTGCAGCACTCTTTACAACACCCAAGAGTTGGAATCAGCCCAAATGTCCATCATCAGATGAGTGGATACTGAAAAATGTGGTATATCTACACAATGGAATACTACTCAGCTATAAAAATGAATGAAATACTGCCATTTGCAACAACATGGATGGACCTTGAGAGAATAATATTAAGTGAAAGAAGTCAGGCACAGAAAAAGAAATACCACATGTTCTCACTTATTGGTGGGAGCTAAAAATAAATAAATAAATTCACTCTCTCACACACACACACACAAAACCGGGGGGAGGGGGAAGAAGATATAACAACTATAATTTTTTTTTTTTTGAAGTTGTTACAAGAAGCAAACGGAAAGGACATTCCTGGGTGGGAGGGGGGAAAGGGAGGAGGGAGGGAGGTTTTGGTGATGGGCCGTAATAATCAACCACATTGTATATTGACAAAATAAAAATTTAAAGGAAAAAAAAATAAATAAAGAGTACAGACTTTACCAATTACTCTTCTTCACACTGTTAAGTTAGAGCAAAATTAAGAATCAGCCTTGCATCTTCTATTAAACTGTTATATTCATTTAAAAAAATGTTTACAAATACTATGTTTATATCGGGTTTCAAATTACAGCCTGGCGCATAGCTACATGTTTTGCAAAGCACATTCACCTATACTTTTTTGTTTTTTCAGCAAAACACTTGGGAGTAATTCTCTAAAGCAATAATTACTCAACAGAATCCAGGAATTAACAACAGCAGTAGTAAAGGGAGATAAGGCAAATTTTGTACCGTAGGTTATAGTCTACCTCTGAGGAAGATATTTTCCTCTTTACAGAAATATAGGTGGTGCGGTCAGAAAAACCTGAATTGGGATCCTGGCTCCACTGCCCATCAGCTGTGTGGATTTGGGCAAATATAATTATCCCTTGGACTCTAACTTTACACATCCATAACTTGGACATAATAAGTTGTTCTGACAATTAAATAAGTTAATGCCTAGCAAAGTGCCTGATACA